>NC_141553.1:18147500-18300000 GCF_021556685.1 Rattus norvegicus | reverse complement strand
CTATGACCCCCAAAGTCTCCCGCTGAAAACCTAACTTTGAAAGTGGTGGCTTTGGGCGGTAAAGAATTCGCAGGGTGACCGAGTCATCTAGGGATGCCATCCTGAACAGAATGGTTACCCTTGTGAAGGGACCTCCTCAGTACTGCCATGGTGAGGCCGAATGTGACAGGGCCTTGACCTTGCTCCCCTCAGTGTCCAGACAGTGAGACTGATGTCCTATCATTTATAAGCATGAGGGCTTCATGGGGGGTGGGGGTCTTCAATCATTTGACATGACATCATCATCTATCACCTACCAGCAGGTTGGACCGTGTTGATGACCACCTGAGCTGCCTGGGGCCAGCAGGTCATAGGACGGGCATGCCTGGAAGACATCTCCCATAGAGGTTTTGTCCCCTGCAAACGACTAGAAAGATGGATCTGCTTTCTAATCTTGGTCATGAGAAATGACCCAGAGGAAAGAGCTCCACACGGTGCTGGATGTGTCCCAGCCTTGCTAACCTTCTTAACCGGGCTAAGGAGACCCCTTGTAGAACACACTACTATGCTGTGGCAAGTAGGCCTGGGGAAGGAAGGAACTCCAGAACTAAGGAATGCCTGCCCAGAACTTTGATAGAAGGGAGATGTGAGCAATTAGAAAAGATCTGAAGTCTGGGAAAGGCGAGCCTGGTTCTGGCAGAGCCCTCCACGGCAAGATCAGCTTCTCAGAAGCAAATCCATTTTAGCGTCCTCGCTGACGTGAAATACGACCCATGGAATCCAGGGCACCGGCATGCGGTTATCATCTGCACTCGGGCAACGCCTTACCATGTCAGTGGATCATAAAAGACGCTGCCTTGTCCCGACAGTTCATCTGAAAATCTAATAAAACTACAATGGGGGATTAGAAGTGGCGGAAGAGAATCTTAAACGCTAAGGTAAGTGAAGTCACTTGTTTTAGAGGAACGTGGAGCGATTTCCATTAGGTGCCGGGTTCACCCACATCCTCTCCGAGTCTGGTCGGGTTCCCAAGTCTTTCTGTCAAGTGGAGGAAACTACACTCCCTTCTGGAAGTGTCCCTCTTTGTGTGAAAAAGTACTCAACCTTCTTTGTGCACTAAATTTCTTGCCAGTAAAGGGAATGGAAGGTCCTAAAATTCTTTAATCAGGGGGAAAAAATCTCTAACAAAACTTAAATTTTTAATTTATATATATACACTATGCATTATATAATATATACATTTGTATAATGTATATAATATGTAATGTGTATATATACTATATATTGTATACCTATACATGTGTGTATATACACACATATATGTATATACACATATAGACACATACACACATACATGTATATATACACATGCAGGCACATACACACATACATGTGTATATACACATGTAGACACATACACATGCATGTGTATATACACATGCAGACACATACACATGCAGACACATACACATGCATGTGTATATACACATGCAGACACATACACATGCAGACACATACACATGCATGTGTATATACACACGCAGACACATACACATGCATGTGTATATACACATGCAGACACATACACATGCATGTGTATATACACATATAGACACATACACATACATATACATATATACATATATATGCATACATAAGGGGGAAAACCATGTACATATGAACACAGTTGCCAGAGGAGGCCAGAAGAGAATTTGATACCCTCAGAGCTGAAGCTATAGGAGACTGTGAACCACTGAGAGAGCCAAGAACTAAACTTGGGTCCTCTGGAACAGCAATATGTGCTCTTGAACCACTGAGATATCGCTCCAGATCCAACAAACCTTCTCATAATGGTGACGCCAGAGACACAGAACTCCAGCACAGGGCCAACAGGCACACAGAAGTCCTGGGTACAACACTCAGGCAGTTTACATCTAGTTCTGGTCAGAGAAGTTGCTGCCCTCCATGGAAGGCTTGAGTGCTTAGTTTCACTCAGCAACTGCTCTCGGTTAGAAGTATGTATGAGGGGCTGGGGATTTAGCTCAGTGGTAGAGCGCTTACCTAGGAAGCGCAAGGCCCTGGGTTCGGTCCCCAGCTCCGAAAAAAAGAATCAAAAAAAAAAAAAAAGAAGTATGTATGAAAGATTATTTCCTATCTGGGACTCCTCTGGAACCACGAGCATCGGGCCTTCTTGTGGCACACTCTGTCCTCTGACAGAGTACACCAGACACACAATAGTAACATGACAATCCATGATCTCACTGGGCCGCTGACTGCTTAGTGTTAACCCCATATAAATAAGTGGAATTGTAGACTTTCTGGAAAGAACCATGAGTGACGAGAACAGGAACAAGAGCTAAAAACCATCACAAAGACTGGGAATGTGTTATCAGCTGCATTAGCAAAACCACAGAATTTTCCCCACCTTCATTAGCTTTTGTGTGACACCTGTGACACCTGTGACACTTATGACACCTGTGACACCTTGACAGCTATGACACCTGTGACACCTATGACACCTGTGACACCTGTGACACTTATGACACCTATGACACCTATGACAGCTGTGACACCTGTGACACCTTGACAGCTGTGACAGCTGTGACAGCTGTGACAGCTGTGACAGCTGTGACACCTGTGACACCTGTGACAGCTGTGACACCTGTGACACCTGTGACAGCTGTGACAGCTGTGACACCTGTGACACCTTGACACCTGTGACACCTGTGACACCTGTGACACCTGTGACAGCTGTGACACCTGTGACACCTGTGACACCTGTGACACCTTGACAGCTGTGACAGCTGTGACATCTGTGACACCTGTGACACATTGGTTTGTGCTGATTCCCTTAGAAGCAAATCCCTGTGGTAGGTATTAGAATCAAGAAATTTTATATAAAATAAAATAAAATGAGTTGAGGGGTACTGGGAGGGAGGAGGCAGCCTGCAGAGTGGCGAAAGGGCTCTACCAGAGCCATGGCTTCCATTCTAAAGGGCCCTCCTCAGAGTGAACAGTGACATCCTCATTACCCTCCTACCAGTGGCTGGGAAGATATTCTGGATACCCTTTCGCATTCTCTCTTTCCATAAGCTTCCTGGTACAAACTTTAAGCCAAACCATAAACTCCCATGAGTAAACTGAGAAAGCAGGCTTGAGCGGTGTTGTGATGGCTCGGCAACTAAAAGCACATTCTGCTCTTGTAGATGACCTGAGTTCGATTCCCAGGACCCATGTCTGGTAGCTCATAACTCTGCCTATGGTTCCAGCCTAAAGATTCAACACCTCTGACCTCCACACAAAACACAAAATATAACACACATACACACACACACATACACAATATGCACATGCACACACAAAAAAACACACAAATAACATAAAACGTTTAAATAAATATAAAAGACAAAGAACAGAGTCTTATCCAAAGAACATTTGTTCATTTTTAGTTTAATAAACTCAAGTTTTTCTTTAAAAAAAAACCCTTATTTTGTGAGATATTTGTAGAGTCTGTACGGACTTAAAACTTCAAATATAAAAAATAATTTTCCCTGTAGGCTGTAGGCACTAGGTGGACGGAATTTATAAAGTGGCTATGAGAAAATTCAATTCTTCTCAAGAAGACAGGAAAATTAATGGGATGGAGAAAGCCAGGAGTTTAGGCACAGGTTAAGCAATAAGGCATTCTAGATGGAGCAAGAAGCCCCATGTCTGAAGGAGAAAAGGAAAGTTTGAGTGGACAAATCATCATAAGGTACCAAATATGCACTAGGTTCCTGAGGCACTGAATATTCATGATGCATAAATTATTCAAACCCTGGGTGACACTGAATATTCATGAGGCCTTAAGTACCATGTTGACACCCATTCTTGCCCTCAGCACAAGACACATCAAGAACCTGTAGCTGTGTGAAACAAATCAGTAATTGGTGTGTGGTGTTTACTGACAGACTGTGCTATAAGATGTTTCATCACACTGACAGGCAGACCCCTCTGTCTCGGGAGAGAAGTTAAGAACCAGGTCAGAGAAGAACAAGGCGACAAGTTAACCCTGCTGGCTGACACATGCTCTCTCCAATCCCACTCACACCGGCGCGCATCCTGATTTAAACACAGACCCACGAACACGCATTTCCAGATGTCTGAGCGTGTGTCTCCTGATCCACGCATGCAAATGATACTGCGCACTCCAATGTGCCGTATCTGCTTTGTGTACGTAACACAAAGGTATTGTTTAAAAGATTAAATTTAAATGAAAGAAAACAGGTGGTGGTTTGAGTGAGAAACGTCCCCTATACATTTAGGTATTTGAACAAATGGTCCCCAGTTGGGGGTGCTGTTTGGAGAGGTTTTGTGCAGCCAGTATGTCAGTAGGGGCAGGCTTGGAGAGTCCATAGCCTCTCCTGCTTCCACTTGCAGTAAAAGAGGAGATTCCCAAGACTTCTGTTCCTGTCACCAGCCTGCTAATGCCAGCGTGATGGACTCTCCATCCCTCTGGAACTGTATGTCACCCCACTCCACAGAAAAACAAAACAACAACAACAACAACAACAACAAAACACCACTTTTCTCCAAGTTGCCTTGGCCATGGAATTTTATCACAGCAACAGAGAGATGACTGGTACAATCCTCAGAGAGAATCCCAGAGTAGTGTGTGCAGCGAAGCACCTCCCTGTCTCAGAAGAGTCTGTAATTCTATCATCGTATTGCACACCGTGACCTGTCTTAAGCAGCCCTTGGTTGCCCGTCACATACAGAGACAATGAAACCTGTTACCGCAATATGCAGTTTTTAATTAGGTCAACTAATGAGTAATGATTATTAATGAATTCACCAGAGCTGGCGAGATGTCTCAGCAGGTAAAAGCACTTGTCACTGCGACCGGAGTCTGACCCCTCCCACTGGAAGGAGAGACCCAACTCCTAAATATTGTCACAGACTTCCACACACGTGTTATGGCACATAAGCCACAATTACACATAATTGTTTTATTATTTTTATTATCGTATTTATTATTTATTATTTTTATTATTTTATTAATTAATATAGTTATAGTATTAGTAAATTATTTTAAATATATTTTCAAATACTTTATAATATTAATATATTGCTACTGATATGATTATGATACAATATGTAATGTATATTATAAATATATAAATTATATATTATATCATTATATAATATATAAGACTATATAATATATACCACATATTATATAGTATATAATATTAAATAAATAATGCATAATACATTATAATATATTAATGTTATTGTTATGTAATATTACATACTTATATTGATAATAATTATGAAATATTTTAAATATTTTTAAAATATATCAAATACAAAGGACAATCCATTTTCTTCTGATTGCTCCACCAAAAACAGAAACCACAGTTTACAGTCTGCTTGTATGACAGAGAGGTTAGGGGGCAAAAGTAGTGCCGTTTCTAGACAGGCAAGTTCGAGTTCTTACAATGAGCTCCACTTGTCCTCCCCCCCCCCTCCCGTAAGCTTAGGACATTACCGATGAAGACTGAAATAAGGGAACATAAAACCCACAGAGAAACTTCAAGACAGTAGCTGTCCATTTACCAAAACATGAATTTTTATCCATTCACCTGTGTTAATATTGCAATGTTCAGAAAACAAATCACTGAGGAGGTGTTAGACCTACTGCGCGTCCTGCTAATGGTGCACAGTAGGTCTACACCTCCATTAAAGGTCCATGCTCTTTAATGGATCTTTAACGACAGCACTTGTCCTTCTCAGACACTGTTCACAAGACTAAGGCCAAGCACACCCTCACGGACTGGCAGCAATCGCGTAAGGAGCCTGGATGGATAGAGACCACACAGACTCCTTGAACCTCTCCTGCAGAGAGACAAAACACTGCTGGGGAAGAAAGGGAAATACAGCAGTGCCTCAGTCTACCCTCAACACCCGGCTCGCCTCACACCAAAACCCACGACTGAATTATTGCTCTAGCTCCCACAGCATTAAGTCACACTTTACCTCTGCAGTGCTCTGTGGTCATTTTCAAAGGGAATCTGTAAACTGAACATCGGAGTTGCCTTAACTTCTCATCGCTGCTATGGTTTAAAAACTAAGTAAGTAAACAGCACCCTGACAGACAACAAAACTTAAAGGGAGAATGGGGAACAGGTTCATTTGGTTGACAATTCCAGGTTACAGTCCATCGTTGTGGGGGAAATCAAGGCGCCTGAAGCAGCTGGCCACACACGTCCTCAATGAATTGACATATGCCATTGCTCAAATGGCTCTCTCCGTTACATTCGGTCCAGGGTCCAGCCCGTGAAATGGTGGGTCTTCCCATGATAACTAACCCACTGAGGAAAAATTCCTCATGGGCATGCTTACACTACAGGCCAACCCAACTCAGAAAATCCCTACAACGCCCCCTTCCCAGATAGTTCCACACCTTGTCAAACCAAAGGGAACCATCACAGAAGGTGAAAGAAATTCTTTATGAGAGACCAAACAGATATGTTGGGGATGAGAAAATGGATAACCCACCCTGTCACCTACTCTCAAACTCTCCACACTCGCATATTAAAATCTTTACTTCATCGCTGGGCTATACGTAAGGGAGCTGGGCTAGGACAGGGAGATGGGGAAGCAGCTCAGATTGGCAGGGTGCGTGTATATGCATACACAAAACCCTGCTTTCCAACGCCAACATTCCACAAACTAGCACACAGGCGATTCCAGCCTTTGAGAGACAGGGGACAGAGGATCAGAAGTTCAAGGTCATCTTCAGCTACATTGTGACCTCCAGACCAGCTTGGGCAGCTGAGACACTGCTTTGCTAAAAATACATGTTTGTTTAAAGCACAAAGAAAACACTTAAACACACTAACTTGCCCATAACAATATGCACAAAGATTTCTTGGCTTTTGGACGCAAGTCCTGAACAAGTCTTATGACAGGGAGCAGTCGAGGAAAAGGAGAAACTTAGCAAGGCATACTCCCCCTCCTCGTGAGCTTTCCTGCCCAATGAAGGAAAGGGAAAATTAGTTAGTAACCACAAAGACAGATGGCATTAATGCCATCAAGCCATGACATTCAGACCCAAAGATCCTGGCTCTAGAGTTAATTAGATATACAGCCACTGAGAGCCAGACCAGCAATTGATCTTGTAGAAGTACCTTCTCCCCGCCTCCAGAGAAGATTCAAGGGCTTGCTCCAGTTCCATTACCCAGCATTCCACCCAACCCATCAACACAAGCAAAAGGAGAATTCAGGGCCCCGTCAGCCTTTGAGGTCAGTGTGTTTCACGGCGAGGAACTGTTTCTTTCCTTCCTTAAAGGCAGTAGATATGAGACGAAGTGGGAAAGGGAAATTACAAAGCCTTTTTCAAATATCAGTGAGGAATATACTGTATTTTATCTTACGGGAATGAGTGTCACCCCAGCACAGCTGAGATGTTATACGGAGACATTCTCTGTGTAGTGTGTGTGTGTGTGTGGCGTGTGTGTATGTGTGTGTGTGCGTGTGTGTGTGTGGTGTGTGTGTGGCGTGTGTATGTGTGTGTGGCGTGTGTGTATATGTGTGTGTGTGGTGTGTATGTGTGTATGTGTGTGTGTGGTGTGTGTGTGTGGTGTGTGTGTGTGGCGTGTGTGTGTGTGTGTGGTGTGTGTGGTGTGTGTGTGTGTGTATGTGTGTATGTGTGTGTGGTGTGTGTGTGTGGTGTGTGTATGTGTGTGTGGTGTGTGTGTATGTGTGTGTGTATGTGTGTATGTGTGTGTGGTGTGTGTGTGGTGTGTGTGTGTGTGTGTGGTGTGTGTGGTGTGTGTGTATGTGTGTACGTGTGTGTGGTGTGTGTGTGTGGTGTGTGTGTGTGTGGCGTGTGTGTGGTGTGTGTGTGTGTATGTATCTGTGTGGTGTGTGTGTGTGGCATGTGTGTGTGTGGCGTGTGTGTGTATGTATGTGTGTGGTGTGTGTGTGTGTGGCGTGTGTGTGTGTGTGGTGTGTGTGGTGTGTGTGTATGTGTGTACGTGTGTGTGGTGTGTGTATGTGTGTGTGTATGTATGTGTGTGGTGTGTGTGTGGTGTGTGTGTGTGGTGTATGTGTATGTGTGTGTGTGGTGTGTGTGTGTGGCGTGTGTGTGTATGTGTATGTATGTGTGTGGTGTGTGTGTATGTGTGTGTGGTGAGTGTGTGTGTGGTGTGTGTGTGTGGCATGTGTGTGTGGCGTGTGTGTGTGTGTGTGTGTGTGTGTGTGTGTGTGTGTGTGTGTGTGGCACTCCAGGTTTACATTCAAAGCAGAGATCTGAGATCAACAAGACAGTAACGACCGCAGACGTTGACAGCAGCTATAAGGAAGAAGGAGGAAGCGAGGTCGGAAAGCATCTAACTGGAGTCTTTGACACAATCTCAAAGTACAAAGACCCCTTCCCCTAAAGAAGGGCACTGATTTAAGAGGAAAGAGTATGAGTTCACTGGACAAAGATGGTTAGAGTGGGGCGAGACGGTATCATGGCAGAGAGAGTAGAAGCAGGGAGTTTGCAAAGAGGGAACCAAACCGGAGGACGGATGCTGCCATTTAACAGGCTGGTGTGTTTGATCACTTGCTCCTGAATTGGTAGAACTGACTGTAACTTTTGGAGGTACGGCTTTGCTAGGAGGTTAGCGGCGGGGCATACATCACTGAAGCAGGCAGGATTTGAGGGTCCACAGCCTTACCACACTTCCATGCATACACTCTCCCTCCCGCTCCTTCCTCTCTCCCTTCATGTGTGCTAATGAAATGTGAGCCTCCTGCTCTCGCTACCACACCATGCCTTCCCCCACCATTACAGTCTAGCCCTCTGGACCCATAAACTACAGTAAACCCTTTCTTCCTTAAGATGCTCTTGAGCACGGTATCTAAACATAATCTAAGTAGCTAGAAAAAGGGGGAGGGAGGGGGAGTTCTTGAGACAGAGCACATGCTTTTTCTTCCAAAGCTTTGTAGAAGGGAATTAGAACCTGCATATTTTCATATTTAAATGACCACTTCAGCCAAAGTGTGGGGGAAGATAAGTCAGAGAACACAGTAGGAAAACGAAGTCTCTGGCAGCGGCTCGATTGGGACCTAGAGGTGCGTTGCTGTCAATGGGACAGAGAAATCACTCTTGGCAACAGCATCCACACACAGAGATGATGGATTAGTTCTGGAAAATGAAGGAGAGGAGTGTAGTTCAGGTGGTAAAGTGTTTGCTCTGCAATATGTAAAGTCATGGGTTTAAGCTCCGAGCACCACATAAACTAAGTGCCGTGGTACACGCCCACCATCTCAGCACTTGGGATATGGAAGCAAAGAGATCTGAAGTTCAGTGTGGCTCCAGAGAGTCGAGGAAAAAATAAAGCCTGAGTTACCGGAGGCCATGTCTAGTGGACAGAAAACTAGGAATTCTCCTTGATCCCACTGAGGTACTCCTGTTGTCAACTGTCCATGTCTAAGAAAGCTTTAGAGGAAGCATGGGTTAGAGAGAGAGGCTCGCTCTTGTGGATGTACACACCGGGTTTGGCAGTGCGGCAGGGGGACCGGCGCTCATCCTGGTTCCCGGAAACAGAATTCATCCAGCTTCTTGATTGAGAGGTGACTGAGTAGCTGACTGAAATAGAAGACTGCAGCGGATTCTCTGGGTGGGCTCTACATCGTGCAAAGGGTCCTGGGAGAGAAAGCGCCCTGCAGATGTCACAGTCGGTCCAGTCTTTATCGCACGCACATGAAGAGAATGATCCCACACCCATGTAAAACCTGAGGATGGCCGGGCTCCGCTTTTACGTGGGTGTAAGTGTGGGTGTAAGTGTACCACTGGGGCATGGAGAGAGGTGGACTCCTGGAAGTCTCGGGCCAGCCAGTTCAGACAAATCAGCTCTAGATTCTGTGAGAGAGCCGGTCTCAAAAATTAAGGTGGAGAGCAACAGAAATACCTGATGATGACCTCTGGTCTCAATGTGGACACACACATATGCACACACACACACACACACACACACACACATGCACAAACACAGACACACACACACAGACACACACACACAGACACAGATACACACACAGACACAGATACACACACACACAGACACACACACACAGATACACACACACAGATACACACATACACACAGACACAGATACACACACACATATGCACACACACATATGCACACACACACAGACACAGATACACACATATGCACACACACATATGCACACACACACAGACACAGATACACACATATGCACACACAGATACACACACAGACACACACATATGCACACACACATATGCACACACACACAGACACAGATACACACATATGCACACACAGACACACACATATGCACACACACATATGCACACACACACAGATACACATACACACAGACACACACACATATGCGCACACACACACACACAGACACACTCCACATGCAGAAGGAGGAGCAGGAGGAAGAGGAGCAGCAGGAGGAGGAGCAGCAGGAGGAGGAGGAGCAGCAGGAGGAGGAGCAGCAGGAGGAGGAGCAGCAGGAGGAGGAGGAGCAGCAGAAGGAGAAGCAGCAGGAGGAGGAGCAGCAGGAGGAGGAAGAGGAGCAGGAGGAGGAGCACCAGGAGGAGGAGCACCAGGAGGAGGAGGAGCAGGAGGAGGAGCAGCAGGAGGAGGAGGAGCAGCAGGAGGAGGAGCAGCAGGAGGAGCAGCAGCAGGAGGAGGAGCAGCAGGAGGAGGAGGAGCAGCAGGAGGAGGAGCAGCAGCAGGAGGAGGAGCAGCAGCAGGAGGAGGAAGAGGAGCAGGAGGAGGAGCAGGAGGAGGAGCAGGAGCAGGAGGAGGAGCAGGAGCAGGAGGAGGAGCAGCAGCAGGAGGAGGAGCAGCAGCAGGAGGAGGAGCAGCAGCAGGAGGAGGAGCAGCAGCAGGAGGAGGAGCAGCAGCAGGAGGAGGAGCAGCAGCAGGAGGAGGAGCAGCAGGAGGAGGAGGAGCAGCAGGAGGAGGAGGAGCAGCAGCAGGAGGAGGAGGAGGAGCAGGAAGAGGAGCAGCAGGAGGAAGAGGAGCAGCAGGAGGAGGAGCAGCAGGAGGAGGAGGAGCAGCAGGAGGAGGAGGAAGAGGAGGAGCAGCAGGAGGCAGTGGAGACAACTATGGTAGTGGCAACAGTGACCACAATGATAGAATATATATAGAATATATTAATACAGGAAAATAATATAGGAAATGTTAATATATTATATATTAATAAATAGAGAGTATATATTGGCAAAAAACTGCCATGAATAACTTTAGTATCAAAATAAATAATCATTTTAAATGTAAATATTACCACCACAAACACCTAATTTCTGGGGTTCTGTGACATACTCAGATTGAGAAAAGCACTATCATTACAGACAGCTTCGCTAGCTGCTTCTGAAAAGATGATTTGACACATATTATTGTTAAACACAGCCCGAGACTTGCACCATCCTCAGCAATCAGTTCCGGAGAGATTCTCACTGCCTTCATAGACAAGACTTAAGGTTTACAGATTTTCAAAACACAGGAAAATAAAGGAAGCCACTGCATTGTTCAAAAAGGAAGTAACGGCCTGGAGAGACAGGAGGAGATGGCTCGGCCGTGCAGAGCACTGGCTACTCCACCAGAGCTCTCGGATTCCATTCCCAGCAACCACAGCACACACAACCACCTGCAATTCTACTTCTAGGGGATCTGGTGCCCTCTTTTGGCCTCCATGGGCACCAGACCTACAAGGAATGCACACGCACATGCACAGACAGAACACTCAGTAAAAATAGAATGAAAAGTATTTCTGAAGAGAAAAACTCTTAGGCTACCCTAGCAACTTTCTAGATACAGTTAATTTCCAAACTTCGATATTGTTATCGTTGGCCTCACCCCTGACTGATACCTTGTCTAAAGTCAAGTCTACTAGCTCCCACCTCCCTTTTGTTCTTCCTCCCACTGTTGAGACACCATAAGTATAATTTAAAAATGTTAATAAGTATAAAATTACCCATGCTGCCTGATCTTTAAAAACCCCTCCCTCCAGTATTCACTGAGTTAACTTTCCAATTGCTCCCCATTGATCAGGAAGCTTCCAATTTAATGGAAATTCTTGAACCGAAAAAGCGAGCCGGGGCAGGGGGAGCTGTACTCTCTCCATGGTTTTTTCATTGAGACTTGAAACGTGTAGACAGCATAGATCTGTTTGTATTCTAACCGCAGAAATAGGTCAGGACAAAAGTATATTTTGTCACAGTCAGTTCTCATCCAGCCATAAGACAGAAGCAATTGAGAGAGGTGTAACATATTCCCTCCGTCATCCAAACACTGGGAGACCCGGAGTCACTGAGAGAATGTCAGTAATTTCGTAGAGCTGGGAATTCACCTTGGGTGATCAGTTTCCCTTTGAGCCAAGCATTCCCTCTGAGAAAGACAAGTCAGCCCAGAGCAGGCTGGGTGTACAGGAGCTGGGACATTGCTCTAACACTGACTTAATTGCCTCAGAAAACAAGGATGGCTTAGGGATGAGCAGTGTCCCCTTAGCCACCTCCTGTAAGATAGAAGCCAGAAGATGCTGGGACAGGGTACCAGTCGGTAGGAGCCTGTAAAAATCAGAGCTTGGCAGCGAAGAGCTCATTCTCATGAAGCTACGCTCTGGGCCCTGCCCTGTATCATTAATGTTAAGGGCTTTTAACACACGACACCCGTATACGCAGAGTGGGTCCCCGGTGGAAAGGATTCAGAGTTGATCGTGAATACTAGACCATCTCCCTGCATTTGTCTTTTACTTCTGTGAGCGAGAGGACTACAGAGTTGGGACAAAGGCTGTTCTCAGCAGAGTGGCCCTTTCCTAGTGAACACCTTCGGTCCTAAGAGAAATGGTGACTTAGCTCAAGTGGCTTAGTGGCAGCCATGAGCTCAGCTCAGTGTCAAACGTGGGACTCAGGGTAGAGAGAACAGCAACAGGGGCTGTGGTTGATCGCCATGGCGTCGTGAAGAAGACCTCCAGACTCTTCAGCAGATTTCAAGTTTGAGATGTTATGAGCTAGACGCTGGCGAAGAATCGATTCTTAAGTCTAGATATTGGCCCTAATTCTGTGGCTGAGCCCACAGCCTAGTCACTTAGTATCTTAAAAGTCTCCACCAGGGAAAACCTCCTCCCCTCCTGGGCATGACTCTGGAAGCGAGGAAGATGCGCTCCCATGAGGAACAGCCGAATCAGGGTAGAGCAGGCTGCACACAGGTGAAGGGAGGCGAGCTTCAGGAGGGGCAAGGGTCAGCTCCTAGAGCCAGGTTCGATGCCCCTCTGACCATCCTGGCTATCTACATACACTCCTTTCAAATCTCTCACTTTCACACAGAGAGGGAAGTTTAC
This sequence comes from Rattus norvegicus, assembly GCF_021556685.1. NCBI lineage: Eukaryota > Metazoa > Chordata > Mammalia > Rodentia > Muridae > Rattus > Rattus norvegicus. Next base: position 18,286,641 of record NC_141553.1, on the reverse strand, counting down.
AGAAGTCATTGAAAAGGGGCAAGGCCTCAATGGCTGCCACAAATCAGGCAGCTGAGGTCACGAACAGCCACGAGGACTACTGGTTTGGGTACAATGATCAGAATCAAAAGGGGTAGAGAAAGTATTTCCCCTGACTCTTTATTAATACAAACACAGGTTAACTGGAAGCCAGCCCTCTGAGTCCCTATAAACTAAAGAGCAGTGGGGTTAAATCTGTAGCCAGTTATATCAGGATACAGTGAAGGGAGAGTACAGAGTGTGGTGGGAGAAAAGGCCACAGGGCATATGGCTCTCACCCATCATCCCAGCATTCAGCAGGAGAGGGCAGAAGGACTGTCTCAAGTTCAAAACTACCCTGGACTACATAATGAATACCAAGCCAACCTGGGCTACAGAGACACTGTCTCAAAACACTACCATAAATATGTGTGTGTGTGTGTGTGTGTGTATTTATAATATATATATGTGTGTGTATGTGTGTATATGTGTGTATGTGTATATATATATATATATGTATTTATATTCAAACTAGTAAAAGTCGGATGTGCAGTGGTAGTTCATGCCTTTAATCCCAGCACTCAGGAAGCAGAGACAAGCCGATCTCTGTGAGTTCAAGACCAGCCTGGTCTACAGAGAGTGTTCCAGAACCGCCAGCCCCAGGGATGTACAGAGAAACCCCTGTCCCCCCCCCCAAAAAAATCCAAAAACAAAATAGAGAAACAACAAAACCAAAACAAAGGAAAGTTACAACCAGAAGAGACTCCCTCGGCAAAGGATTCAGAAACAAAATAATAAAATGAAATAAACAAGAATGGGGGGTGGGGAGGGGGACGGGCATTGCTGAACGAAGGAGTAAACGTAAAAATACTCTCCTGAAAAGGGGGGAAATATTGACCTAAAGCAAAGCCACGCGAGCTGCTACCTAGGACGGCGGCACACAGGAAAAGGATCATTAGGGAGCAGAGACTACAAAGAAAACAGACCTTTCATAAGAGAAAAATGGCCTTGTCCTCACCCATCTCTGCAAACCCTTCAGCGGGTAACAGTAATTACTTTCCCCTCAGGACAGCCGAAAAGCTTGTGTGCCTTAGGTACAGAGTCAAAGACAGCGCAGTGAAACCTCCTTTCAGTCTCCCGTGACGAGATAATTAAGATTTTAAGTAGGAAACATTCCATGTATATGTGGTAAGAGAGAGCTAAAGACATTATTTTTTTTTCTAGGAAAAAAAAAAGCGCAAACAAGGCTCACTCTAGCTACAAGGGTTGCCAGCGCAGAAATATCTTTTCCACTTGGAACGAAAATTCTTGCAACAACCATCTGGGCCGATCCCCTTCTCTCTCCCACCATTGCTATTACAGAGGAGATAGAATTTTAAGAGCATATTTTGGATTCAATGAGCAGAGTCTCAAATTCACATATGTATATTTTAAAAGCTCAGAGCAGCTTTTGGAGAGATCGTCGAGCGGGAGTGAAGAACCAGAAAGGAGGAAAATGCAGCCAAGAGAACTTTTTGGATAAATAACATCTGGCCACGGGGGTTTGTATTCCTTGAGTTTCTCAACTTCCTCTCTGGAGAAACCTAAGTCCCTGTTGGCCTTTCTCTGACTTCCTTTAAAAATGTTTCTACAAATGGAGACGGCTCCGTCCCTCATTTCTGAATCTGGAGGAGTACAGCGGGGGTTGCTACCCGGAAATGCCACGAAACCGGGAACACGTGTGCTGCAACGTGCTCGTGGGCATCCCCCAGTCCCAGTTCCATACCTCTGAAACCTGCAGGGAGCAGGAGCCCGCATCCCCACCCCCACCCCATCCCACCACACCCCACCCCTCCTGCATCAGATGGATGCGGGTTTCATCCCAGCTCTGCCATTTAGCAGCCCGCCTTGATGCAGCCTTTCACCTCACAGGCCATGATGTCCTCTTTCTCCCCCTGACGGATGCTGTTACAAGAGCTGAGGTTCTAGGGAAAGGAACCCAATCCTGCTGGTGATGAGTGACAGGGACCCAGGTGACAGGTCATGGAAGCGAACCTCACCCTTTCAGAGATGATTTCCCGGTGCCTGTTCTAGCCCAGCCAGACTATTTATCTGTTTCCCTTCATTTTCTCAGCTGCTGCCCCTTCTGACCCTTCCGTAGCTGTAGCTGTCCTCCCTCCTCCCAAGCCTCCGCTCAAACGGCTAAGAAACCCATGAAGGAAAAGCAAGCTGCCCGCTCTTCCCTTGACTCCAGACACCTGGGGGCACTCGGTTGTTCATTATCTCGTCCCTTCCAGACAAGTCAAGCAGGGACAATACCTTAGGAGAGCGGTGCTTAGTCTTCTAATGCTGTGACCGTTTAATACGGTTCCTCGTGTTGTGGTGACCTCCAACCACACAATTATTTCATGGCTACCTCACAACTGTAATTTCGCTACTGTTGTGAATCGCTGTGTGAATGTCTGATATGAGGGATATCTGATACCCGGGGTTGCAACCCACAGGTTGAGAACCACTGCCTAAGAGGTTTGGAAACAACTTGCTTCCTTAATCGTATACTTTGAGCATGAGCACCTGGATTTTTCTAACAGTCTCCAGTGCTTTAACGCCACTCGGTATTATTTAAGGATGCTCTGTTACACATGGTATGCACTCACTGACAAGTGGCTATTAGCCCGAAGGCTTGGAATACCTAAGAAAACATTCACCGATCCTATGAAGCCCAAGAAGAAGGAAGACCAAAATGTGGATGCTTCAGTCCTTCTTAGAAGGCAGAACAAAATACTCGTGGGAGGAAATACAGAGACAAAAAGTGGAGCAGGGATTGAAGGAAAGGCCATCCAGAGACTGCCCCACCTGGGGATCCATCCCATATGCAGCCACCAAACCCAGTCACTATTGCTGATGCCAAGAAGTGCTTGCTGACAGGAGCCAGACATGGGTGTCTCCTGAGAGGCTCTGTCAGAGCCCTACTGATACAGATGAGGATGCTTGCAGCTAACCATTGGACTGAACAAGGGGACCCCAATTGAGGAGTTAGAGAAAAGACTGAAAGAGCTGAAGGGGTTTGCAACACCACAGAAAGAACAACAATATCAACCAACTAGACCCCACCAGAGCTCCCAGGGACCAAACCACCAACCAATGAGTGAGTACACATGGAGGGACCCATAACTCCAGTCACATATGTAGCAGAGGAAGGCCTTATCCAGCATCAATAGGAGGAGAAGCCCTTGGTCCTGTGAAGGCTCATTTCCTCAGTGTAGGAGAATGCCAGGGCAATGAGTAGGAGTAGGTGAGTAGGAGTGGGAGCACCCTCAAAGAAGCATGGGAGGGGGAGGAACATGGGAGGAGGGGAGGGGATAACATTTAAAATATAAATATATAAAATATCCAAGAAAAATAATTTTAAAAAAAAGGGATGCAAAGAGGAGGACGGGAGAGAGAACTATCAACCTAATCTGAGGCTGGAGGAAGGAGACAGGATGTAAGATAAGTAAATCAACGAAATCCCAGCTTTGAGTTACACAAGGCACAGTGACAGCAGTAAGAGACACTGGCGCTGTCCAAGTCTGGACTGGACCACCGCCAGCATGCGAACCAGGCATTCCCAGAAGCGACAAGGGATTGGCAGAAGCAGAACTTGAAGACGGGTGCTTAACTCTTCTGACAGTAGCATCAAACGCTTTTGCTTGTGCTCAGGGGAAACCAATAAAAATCCAGGGTCACGGGCTAGTGAGACGGCTCAGCGGTTAAGAGCAGTGGTTGCTCTTCCAGAGGTCCTGAGTTCAATTCCCAGCCACCACGTGGTGGCTCACAACCATCTAAAAGGGGATTTGCTGCCCTCTTCTGGCCTGTGGATGTACATGCAGCAGAGTGCTAATACATTCAATAAATTAAAAAAAAAAAAAGATCACAATCTGAATGTCTGTTGTTTTCCTAATGACTTTTATTTTTCTCACAACTCATTGTATCAAATATTAAAAGATTAGCAGCACACACGGCAGCATTAAGGTGTTAAAACCTCAAGCCTACAACTGTATTCCTGAAATGGTTCGAAGACAGACCTGCCCCAACCTCCACAGGGGACGGACACCAACCTGTGCAGAGAATAAACGCAGCCAATGAGGGCCGGGTGACACCCTGCCAACCCCACACGCTCTTCTGGGAGGCGAAAAGTAGTCTGTGTGTGTGGAGGAGAGTAAAAACACTGCCCTTGCAGAAGCGACTTAAGTCATAAACGGAAAATGACACGGCAAGATAATAATCACGACCGCCATGACTTTAAAGCCACCCGAAGCTGTAAGTCTCTTCGAGGGAGTCCTCTCCTATTATGGAGCTGTACCAATAAAGCACTCCTGTCTCCCCGCACTCTGCCTGTAAGAGAAGGCAAGCGACGCCACACAGCAAAAAAGAAGCAAACTGAAACAAAGTCCGGCCTTCAAGGCTAGGTAGAGAAGTCATCGACAAATTTTCTTAACGTTCAACGGGAGCCTTCCCGACCCCTCGCTTCCCCAGCTGAGTGACAGAGCTGATAATCGAGAATAAGAATCACTGAGTAAGAAAATGGGGGGGTGGGGTACCCTTGGATGTCCTGGATACCCTCGATTATCTGCAAGCGTAAAGCCACTTTAATAGTCAGCAAACCCAGTAAACCATGCTCGATTTGTCTACAAGGTTTTCAATGGAAAACACCAGAGAGGGGAGATCAAGTTCATTGACATCGTGGACGTCCAGCTTCTCTCCTAATACTTCCAATCTGCCCAGGATCACAAAAGAATAGCCCAATGTCGTTTAATTTGATATTTTTAAATTTACATAAAATCATTATAATAATGTTAATGGTATAATATATAATTGATATATAAATATATATATATAGTATAAAGTAATATACAAAATAAAATAATACATATTATAAGAGCTATAGCTTGTAGAGTGGAGAGCTGGCTCAGTAGCGAAGACCATCTTCAGAGGGCCTGAGTTCACTTTCCAGGCACTCGCACTGAATGATTTCACAACTGCCTATAAATTCAGCTCCAGAGGATCTGACACACTCCACTGGCACACATGCATACACACACACACACACACACACACACACACCACACATACTCACACACACCACACACACACTCACACACACATACACACACACTCACACACCACACACACACACACACACACACACACACACACACACGCTATTTTATTTGCATGTAATCATTATAGACTCACGTTGAGGTATATTGATAATGGTATTTAAAAAAACATACTGTATCGACCCTATAATCAATAGTGGCAGTTATAACTCATAGCAGTAAAATCCTGGGATCCTTTATAATATTTTTCAATGAAGGGAGGCTCCGATACCAGAAGGTTTTGAAACTTTTGATGAAGGTGGGAGGGGAGGCTATGTATCTAAGTATGCACTATTAAGTTGGTGTTTGTAAACAGACGGGATTCCATAGGTACACACTGCTGACAGGAAGGAAGCATACGGCTGCCTTCTACTCTACGCCTGTATTTCCCTGCTCAGGCATATTTGCTCCAGAAAGAAACAGGATTCAAGCTGTTCTCTGGCAGCCATTTGCCCTAGGTTTTCTGGGACAAACTTCACATCGGATCTGCTTCTAATTTTCCCCCCCAATCAACCACAAAAATGTTCCCTATATTTCAACATTTTTGTGTCCAAATACGTCTTTCCGATCTGAGTCGTGCACACAAGAAACATCTTAAGGCATCTCCTTGTTGTGGTGCCTGTAATTATTCTCCAAGTATTTCAACATGGTTCATATAACCAACACACATGACGGTCAGGGCTAACCTTCACCTCTCTCTGGAAAGGCATGTTCTTCAACTGACCCTGGCCCTACAGGGCATTGAAAGCCTGCCATCCTGTTTGCTATGCACAGTCAATTTAAGTCTGTATTTTTATTTATCTCTAAAAACCATTGCATGCTTTCTTTTCTTTTCTTTCCATTTTCATTCCCCCCCCCCTTTTTTTTAGCATTTATATGTGTCTGCATACCACTTGTGCCACAGCGTGTGTACGAAGGTCACAGGGGACTGGCTCTCTTCTACTGACACGTGGTTTGCCAGGGTTCGAACTCATATTATAAGGCTTGGCTGCAGGGTACTTTTACCTATTGAGCCATATTGCAGGCCCACGATGCGGGTTTTCTTAATCAGCAAGATAGATAAAATGCATGAAATACTGATATAAAAATATAGGTTGGTTACCAAGACTGCCCGGTGCCTCCACCCATCTTAGATGAGGCCTATGAACCGAGAAAAGCCCCATCCCCAAAGCCTTTAGCTAGGACCCCCAGCTTTTGAATCTAACGGATGACCAAACTGCTTCCCCTTTCTCTTTCTCATGGCCAGAACAGTGAGGTGGAGGACCTTTTCTATATCCTAGAATAGACTGGATTCTAACAAGCATGTCTGTCACAAAAGGGCACCAGAAATGCAAAAGCCCTTCTGCAAACCTCAATCAGAAATAGCATCCGGAAGCCATTCACCAGCCCAGGTGCCTAAGCCCCTGTTTCACCTGAAGTCAAGGCATCTGTGAGAGCCTCGGAACCAGGCTCGACCCGAATTTGTTTCTGCTTAGGCTGTGACGGCGCTGAATTAGCATTTGGCTTCGTGATTCCAGGTTAAACGGGTTCAGGTCTGGGAAATAACACGGTTCTGGTTTAGATCTCCTATTTACGCATAACTTTCCTAGCCTTTAAGTTTCCTAACTGTGTTTGTACAAATTAGGCACAAGTTCTAAACCCTGGTGACTGAAATAGCTCATGGCTGGAAAGTCCAGGGAAAGACAAACACAGACAAACCGAGTAGGCAACAGCTTGGTGGATTGAAAGAGTCTGCGGCCATGTTTTACTGTCACCTTCAACACCAGGTTCCAGTCCTTGTGACTCTTCCCGCCCTGGCCTCCAGCCTATCACCCTGAACAGATCACTACAAGGGCTGGCCAGCCTCCAGCCTATCACCCTGAAGAGATCACTACAAGGGCTGGCCAGCCTTGAGGAGCTTGCGGTCCAGCAGGGCCAAACCCAAGAGAACAGCTAGAGAGTAGAAACACATGCCAGGCACCACTGGACTTGCATGCGTGTCAGCGCCGCGAAGCAAGGCAGAAGATAACGTCACTCCAAGATAATGTCTCCTATCCCTGGCATCAGAACCGGACGCCACATGTGTTGCTTTTAAACAAATTTACTGGCCAAAGTGCTTTAAGCTCTCTTGAGAAAAAAAAAACCTAAGGGATGCCTGCCTTGGCCCTGCTCCCTGCCAGGCTGCCATGTTTGCTGCGCTTCATTGGGAAAGCGTCTTGCGTCACAATTCCCAAAGCTAGAGTTTAGAAGAATACCCATAAAAATAAGTATTCCCCACCCCAAAACATTCCTGACATTCCACTCCTGCTCCAGCGTGGAGCCTCTGAAGTGTTTAAATATGAGGACTCAGACAGGAGTTCCTGGTGGAGAGGAGGGATGAAAGCAAGAAGAAAAAAAAAAAAAAAACCAACCCTAGGCAGTCAGTTACTGACATTCTAGAGTGACGAACTTTCAGGAAACTGTACAGACGACGTTGAGTCACGCCATCTGCAAGCGACTGTTACTGGATGTACAAACTGCGTTCTGCACGTGCGGCTTGATTTTTGCGATCGGGAAGGCACGCACGTGCGCGCGCACACACTGCTCATGAAGCAATGTTTTAAAGCTTTTGATGGAGGTTGAAGGGAGGGTTATGTATGGAATATGCGTGGATGTTGACGTTTATTAGCAGGCAGGATTTAATAGATATACGTACATATCTGATGGGGGGAAAACATAAGACGGCGTCCTGTGTTTGTATCTCAAACCGCCACGCCTTTTTAATGAACGTACAATCTGCCTGTCTGCTGGAGTTTTGCTAGGCTCGCTCAGAATGCTTTTCCAACTAGAACCATTTGGAGAAAAGAAAAACAAAAAAACAAAACAATCTACAGAGGCCAAACCGAGTACTCTTATACATAACGGAGTAGATCGTCTTGATGTCTGTCCTGGGAACTCAGAAGGTGGTGGAGCTGGGGTGGGCCAAGTGGTTTCAATCCCCTTCATTCCCAAGGCAAGGCGAGGGCTCCAGCAGCCTGCGGCTGTGGGGAGACCTCTTCCACCCTTAGAGAGCCTGACATTTGCCTGCCGTTTGTACAAATGGGACGGTTAACTTGTGGTACGCAGTTTCCGTCTTTCTGATAATCCTGCATGGAGAGAAGGTGGGGGCGGGTGACAGAGGCCTGAGCAAAGGAAAGAGTGTGTGTGACGGCCAAGACAAACAGCTAACACAAAACAGCTAACATGAACAGTGACTCTTCCCCAGGAAAGCCTGGCTCGGTTCTCGGCCCTGAAGTGGGCGGCTGCACTCATGCCTCTTTTCCATGGTTCTCTGGCTGGCCAGAAAACCCTCTTCCTTTCCCTCCATCATTGCCAGGAGAGTGCTCAACTTCATCTTGAAGATGAAGCAACAACACATTGGAATGTTATCCATTACACAGAATTCTCCATTATACAGCATCATCTATAGAGCGCTGTGGAACAGATCTGGCCCAGTGTGGCACTCCAATGCGACCTCTGACCTGGAAGTAGTAACTCCAGAGGCTGCCTTGAGAGTTCTAGTGATAGCCAAGTAGTCAAGCAACTCCCTGAGGACAGGAAAGGACAGGAAACCAGGAGTGGGGACCTCATTTCAGACTGTGCTCAATGCTTGTGTGTCTTCCCATCATCCTTTGAGAAGCTCACCCAGACCGGCATTGCTGATCACGGAGAGAAGGAAGCCAGGGAGAGGCAGGACAGCAGGGGCCAAAGCAGGACAGCAAACGAGACAGCAAACAAGGTCTGCAAACGTTCTACTCCAGGAGGAGTTAACTTTTCTCCAACCTCTGCTCTGCTCTAAACACACACACACACACACACACACACACACACAAACATATGCACATATATACAAACATGCATACATGCTTATACATACAAACACAGACACACACATATATACACATACACACAGAACATATTCACAAACATACATATATAGACACAAACATAAGTATACACATGTATATGCAAAAACATAGGCATAAACATGCATTCATATATGCAAACACATGCATCCATATACACATACATATACACACATACAAATATGTGCAGATAATCATATATACATAATATACATACACACATAAACAGACATATATACACACATAAACACAAAAACACACATACAACCATAGACACATTCATATTCACACACATATAAAAGCACACATATATTTATACACATACATTTGCACATATACATATGTGCACATAAACACACATACACTTATATACACATAAGCATATATATATATATGCACATGCATACACACAGACACAGTCACAGACACAGACACACACACACACACACACACACACACACACACACCAGCATCTAGACCACATAAACTCTCTGAGGGCCCTGTAAACACAGGTCCTTTCCACTTCTGTGCTGAGGGCTCTCTCTGCCTGATGGTCAGGAAGTTGACATGGGATGGTACAGCCACCTCCTCCGGGCTTGCCTTCCACTCTCCAGGCACAACTGATTAAAGGGTACCCTGGCCACGAAGAATATCACAATGGTATTAAAAGTAACTGTCTGCCTAGAAGTATCAAATCTAAATTTCAAGTGTCCTGCAGCTAACTGTCTAGAATCTAATCTGGTTATGCCACTGTCTGCATTTGACCATGAGGCCAAAAAGACACAGCAAAGTGAACACTGATACAAGAGCCACATAAACCAGTCAGACACATACGTGGCTGCACACACATATGCGTGCATATCCACACACGTGCACATACATGCACTCATATGCAGACACACATGTGACCCCATACTCGTACTTGCACACAAACACACACGTGCGCAGAGCACACACACACACACACACGTTTCCAAAAGATTACAAATCACTGTCATTTTCCCATGTGATTCTTAGAAAGCGAATCGTCTCCCAGAAGTGAGACAATCGTTAGTGCTAATATAGAAAGTCGATTATTGAGGAACACATAGATGCATACACATCAAAATCTTAACTTTGGAGACTGGGCTCTCATAAAAACTGTACTTTTATACACTAGATTGAAATGATAAAATTTAAGGTCGGTAAGCATGAAAAGTTTCCCGTGAACCAGGTGTTTCGGTGAAGGGGAGAGATCCCAGAAAACAAAAGTCCTCTCAAGGTGTCGGAATAGCTCCCTCTGTGCTCCATAAAACCTGAGAGGTGACAGAGTCGTGCATGCACAGCTCTGAAGTTGGAGGCCTCTGGGGTATAAGCAGCAGCTGCCGTTTCCCCAGAGCTCTTCGCCATCCTGATAGTATTCTTTTCTTACGCCTTTTCATACTTCTCACCTTCAACTGTGCTTTGTGTCAATGCCGTGAGTAACTGGCAGAAGACTTCCTTCGCTAACCTTCCAGTGACTCGTGTCTAGTTTGCTGTGCGTTTCGACCCCAGGTGAGCGAGATGCTCTTGCTGTGTGCTAAGAGAAGTGCACACACGTAGGCTCCAAGTAAGAGCCTCTAAAGTCGGGTGACAGAAAGGGTCCAATGTCAATAAGACGCCCTCTTCTGGACTCCGTGGGTATCTCAGCTGACTGGCCAAGAAAAGTGGAATTGGCTCAAACTGACTTCCTATCCCTGGGTTAGCATCACGCCCCACACTAGTCAGAGAAACCTTTTGCAATGGGTGGCAGTTAATGCAGAGACCCCAGTATTTAATGTGCACACCCGGTATTTAATAGATTGTGCAAATCACAGAAACAATGTAGAGATAGTCACCTGATAGCATAGGGGCTAGGAGAACATTTGCCTGCAGGCCCTGGAGCTGGTATCTTACTGCCAAGATAGCACAGAAGGGGACCCAGGGAAGCTCAGCTGGGGTGTGTGCGAAGCCCCCTCAAAGACAGGAATAAAATCAGCACCTCATACTTCACTTGTGGTAATATCATTCAGCGATAGACAGTCCTCCATGACTTATTAAATGGATGTGTTATTTGCACATTTATTTTACCTCTGGCTTTATAGGAAAAGCCAAAAGGACATTTGGAAAAGCATAAAGAGGTAGAAAAGAATAAAGAGCAAGGAGGAGGAGGGGGGAGGAGGAGGAGGAGGAGAGGAGGGGGAGGGGGAGGAGGGGGAGGAGGAGGAGGGGGAGGAGGAGGAGGGGGAGGAGGAGAGAAATGAACTTGAAATTTGCACCGGAATCTTAACCTGGCCTGCCCTAACTGACAACTAACTCTTCTTTTTACATAGAATCTCTCCTTTCTTTCATAGACTGCTCAGAACTAACACAGACCTCTCTCGGGAGTTTCCAAATGTTCATTAACCAGTGTCACAGCCTGAAACAAAGGGAGACCAATGTGGTACAGCAAAAGGTCCCAAGTTCTTGCCTTTGCATGTCTGGCACCTTTCCTGGGGCAGGCACTGTATGGCAAAGGGAACACAGGATCCAGCTGTGACGAATCCAGCCGCCATGAACAGCAGGGGATGCTCTTCCCTGCCTCACATCCCTTCCTTCCCAAATCCTCAAGTCATCAGCGACACCGAGCTGAGGTGTCTGGACAGTTTAACGGATAGCTCACCTGAGGACAAGAAGAAATGAGCTCTCTCCTCCTCACCAAGGTTCCAAAACCCTGTGGCCCTTACCATGTAGATAAATTAGAGATGAAGACCTTGGCCTGTCTTGTCTGCAGTGTGACCGGGCTCAGGTGTGACGTACATCCCTAATGACTGACCCAGGCTGCCTTAAAAGCTACATGTAAAGTTACATGGGCCAATAAGATCCTAAATGCAGACTGCGAGCGTATTCTCATGAACTGAGAGTCCTTCTAATTCCCTGTCCTGCAGAGAATATTCCTAGTAGGTCAGAAAGTAAACAGGAGGGTCTCAGGAGTGTGGGCATTTTGTTTGTAATAAAAGTTTCTCAGGGGACAGGGGCCACGGCGGCTGGAGAGACTACTCAGTAACTAAGGGAATGAATGTTCACTGTTCTTCCAGAGCCTGAGTTCCCAGCACCCATATCCTACCACCTGTAATTCCACTCCCAGGGCATCCGACGCCCTCTTCTGGTGTGCATGGGCACTGCATTTGACAATCATAAAGTCGAGATCCTGAGTTTGAAAGGGAGGCAGGGGAGATGGCCAGGAGCTAGAAGGGAGAAAGACAGGGAGGAAATGACATAGATTCGGTACTCAATATCTGAACTTCTCAAAGAAGTTCTTGGAAGTTCAAAAGGTTCAAGTAAATAAGTGCTAAACTAAACTAACAGATTAGTTCTAAAAGTCGATCGCTTCGTGGGCCTTTTTCTCCAAAAGCCACTTTACGAAAACCCAATAAAGTGGTTTTGGTCTCCTCATTATGAAGCCCTGACTGACTTAGAGTACTGGCATCGCTCTCAGTGATGAAGGCACAGGATCCTTCATGATGACAGACCGGTCTCTACCCATACCCCTGGGGAAGGTGGGAAGCCCCACTATTATGGCCTGCCTGGGACTCACTGACTTGGAAAGGAAAGCTCATTGTGGCCCCACTAAGTGCTTATCTATGCTAAGAGGACTCTGCCTGAGCTTGGTGGATGACACATGAACCACGAGAATTCTGCACAGCCATGCCCAGCCACACTGGTCCAGACACGACTGGGCCCTGCGGTCTCACTAACGAGGCCAAGACCGTTTTTCTCTCCGTTTATGGACTTGATTTGCAGCCACAGCAAATAAACAGCAGCTGAGAGGGGAGGTTTTGTAAATACAGCTTTAATACGGTCCACAAAAAAAGGGAAAAGGCCAAGATGGCCTCCCTTTCCCCACGCCTTGGTCATATACATCGCAAAATAATACAAGGCTTTTTTTTTTTTAACTCAAAAATCGAGAGCCACTGGTAATAAAATGTGAGAGAGGATTCTAAAAGCAGTCAGACCCCATCCTCGGGATACTAATTTTGAAATCCACTTTCCGGGACAGACACTTGGAAAACTCTCAGAATTTTTTTTTTCAGTAAGTTTCAACAGCCACTTCGTGGCATTAAAATGTTTATCGCTTACGAATTACGCCATCCCAAGAAAATTATTCGCTCACCGCCACTAAAGAAAGCAACGGCGACCTAAAGTCGTTGCTTCTGAATGTTAAGTTCCATGTATGCCACAACCTGGAGAGCAGCTGCACTTTCATGGTAAAATTTTCGACACAAAGTTACTCTTTTTTTAATGGCTGGGTAAGGCGCAGTCGAAGCGTGCCACGTTTCAACCAACAAGACTTAACTCTGTTGCATGGGGCTTCAGAAACGTAGGCGCGTGAAGATGTTACATCTCAGTCTTAAACAGAAAAGTGAGGACCTGGGTTTGCTGTATTAACAACATTATAAAGCTCACCATAGGGCAAATCCCTTAGTCTATTGCTCGAAGGGATTTTTGTTGGTTTTGGGGTTTTTTTTTGTTTGTTTGTTTGTTTTTGTTTTTGTTTTTTTTTTTGGTTGGTTAGTCTTTTTTAGTTTTGTTTATTCAAAACAGGGTTCCTCTGTGTGGCCCTGGGTATCCAGGAACTTGCTCTGTAGGTTAGGTGGATCTCAGAGATCCTCCTGCCTCTGCCTCCCAAGTGCTGGGATTAAAGGCACGTTGCACACCACCACTGTCCAGCTCTTGAATGGGCTTCTCGATACACCTTGTATTTTTTTTTTTACTAGAGACCAAACCCGTTCGCGGTGCATGCTAGGCAAACGCTGAGCTGTGTTCCCAAACTTAAAAGCTCTTCCGGTTCTGAGATTCATTTGCTGATACCTAAGCCCCGAGGAGATGGTAGGAGGAGGCGGGGCTTTGAAGAAGTTACGGTAAAGGAGCACGGCCTTCTGAACTGGGTTCTCATCCTCATACGAAGATGCCCCAGAGTCGCCTTGCCTTATCCATCACGTAAGTTCGACGGAAGATGAGGCCCTTTACCAGACGTCTACAACGCCAGAGACTAAGGCCGCAGTTCTCAACCTGTGGGCTGCCCCCCCCCCCTTTGGGGTTGGCGTATCAGACATTTACATTACAATTCATAACAGTAGCATGGTGGCAGTTGTGAAGTAGACATAAAAAATAACTCAGTGGCTGGGGGGTTGGGGGGTGGAGGGGTGACCACGACATGAGGAACTGTATTAAAGGGTTACACCGATAGGAAGGTTGAGAGCCACTGCGCGACAGGGAGAAACAGATGCCCGCTGCTCTGGGGACTTCGGGGTTTTTTTTTTTTTTTTTTGGTTTTTTGTTTTGTTTTGTTTTGTTTTGTTTTCGGAGCTGGGGACCGAACCCAGGGCCTTGTGCTTGCTAGGCAAGCACTCTACCACTGAGCTAAATCCCCAACCCCTCTGGGGGCTTTGTTATAGCAGCCCAAACTTAGACTAAGATGCTATGCAATGTTAGCAAAGCTATTGGGGAGGGGGTGGGGCTAAGATCTCCAAGACGACAGGCAGGAAGAAGCAGATCAGACTTAGTTTCACATCTGAGCATCTTAAAAACAGACACTACTGTCTTAAATGCTTTACGTATCCAAGCGGTGAGCGTCTCGACAGGAAACAAACAAGGAGAAGATGCATGAGTCCCCCAGTTCAGATCCCGGCTAGGTACAAGCTTCAGATGACAGCACAAAGAATGTGCCTGAGGCAGCCTTACACCTCGAAGAGGAACCAACCCTTCCCCAACAGACTGCTATTGGATGCTCGCTCTCACCAGCAGTGGGACGTTCTGCAAATGTTAGGAATTGGGGCTTAACTGAGGAAGTGGGTCAGTAGGGCACGTCTCTAAATGGGCACACCTGGTCCCAGTCCCTTCTTCTCCCTCTCTATCCTGTTCTTCCTGAGATGAGGCTTCTCCTCTGCTAAGTCCTCCAGCACCGTTAAGTTCTGCCTGGATAGCATCAAGGGCCCAGAATCAGCGATGCCAAGGATGATGGACTGAAGTTTCTCAAGCTATAAATCTTTCTTCCTTTCTTCCTTCTCTCCGGACACAATAAGAATGAAATGACTGATGCTTACATATTACTCCAAGGAACTAGTCATTCAAAGAAAAGTGGTCCTTTGCCCGGGACGGTCTTCTCAGCCTGTACATTTAGTAATTTAAGACTCTTTTGGTGTTTTGCTTATTTAGCTGGTTAGTTGGGGTTTTTTTGTTTTCTTTTCTGTTTTTTATTTTTTCTCTCCTGCAATATCTGCAGGCACATAATAGTGACATGATATTTCAATGTAGTTTTTAAAACATTAAAGAAGAAAGAAACCTTAAGCAAGAAGAAAAAATGATCTAATACAAAATCCCCAAGGTGCCTGACTGCCTTGATCAAGTTATCTACGACACCCCTTCTTGGCTTGCGATTACTGTGGTCTTGAGGGGAGAGTAGCACACACGTGGATGTCTGAGGACAACGGGTTCTCTCCTTCCACATGTGGGGCTGAAGATTGAACTCGGGTCATCAGACTTGGGGGGGGTCAAGCGCCTTTACCCATGGAGTCATTCCACCAGCCCAGCCTTCTCATTCTAAAGGGGAAAATTCATCACTACAGAGGTTAAGATCCTACTGTCTGCGTCTCGGCGTCTTGCAAGATTTCTTGGCCAAGGTTCTCTTCCCTTCCCTTCCATTGGCCAAGTCGCAAAGTTATGCCGAGTGGCTTTACGAATCATCAAATCTCTCGATCAATACTTCACCGCAGGGTATAACTGACCTGCTATGTTTGTTTTTGTATCTAGCAATGCGATTTCAGATTTTCTGGAAAATGACAAGCAAAAGCTTATCACTTTCTGATCTCATGCCTCCAACCAGGCCAGTGAGACATCAGACGCAGATAAGGCTCCATTTAGCCAGAAGAGACTAGAATGCTGAACACCACCTAAGAGGTATGTATAACTTTTACAGTTGTCTCAAGTTAATAATTTGTCACGAAATTAACCATTGCCCAACTCCAAGTAGTAGTTCCAAAGTCTTAAAAGCAGGCTTCATCATCTCACAATGCAGACGTTACCTAAATAAACATTTTTTAAGCATAAAATTGAATATCCCTTCTACCAGTGTGACCCGATTTGAGGGGCTGGTCCCCTCCACAAAAGCGATTCCTTCTGGTATAACGCAGGGGGTATTCTTGCTGGCCTCCAACAGAGCCGAAGGCTTTGAAGTCGCTCTGGTAGCCAGTTTCGCCCATTTCCAATAATGATTAAAACCCATTCGGCCACTGTCTGAGTTCCAGAGATTCCAGGCCAACACTCGGTTTCACATGAGAGACTCCAGCGGCCCAAATCATCACGGACTGGAACTCCCCTGACATAAAGCTGCCAATCATCCTGGCGAGCTGTGCTGAGAGCGCGCTCTCTGATCGGCTCACCGAGAATTAACAGAGGAGCCCCGCATTAAGTAGACCTCAGCTTCTCTTTATTTGATCTGGATGATGAGAAGGGAAACTGTCTATCTCCCCTGATGTTTGAAGACTCCCATTGGACCGAGCATTCACTGTATTCTTTAACTAGCTGTGTGGTCAATGATTTGAGGGAGTTACAATGAATCCTGTTAGAGCTGAGACAATAGACCACACCTGGAGTGTGCTCCCTCCATCCCAGGTCAGCTGCTAGAAACAAGACCAACCGTCTCCCCTCTCAAGTCCTCAAACAGAATCAACATCCCCGAGGGTGTCACAAGAACAGAATCAAGTCTCAGAAGTCTCTATGGAAATGAAATGAGGGGAGACTAAAACTGGGGGGTGAGGAGGTCAAAGAGAAGGTTCAGTGGTTAAGAGCTCTTGCAAAAAGATACCCGAGTCTTGTTCCCAGCACCCACACTGGGCAGCTCATCATGACCAGTTCCAAGAGGGTTTGACTCTCTCTTCTAGTCTTTGAAAGCACCACGCCTATGCCCACACATACGCACAGGAATATACACACAGTTAAGAATAACAGACGACCGTTTTTTAAAGCTAGAAACTCGTTTTTGTGTCCAAATGATTATTCTAAATAGAAACAATCTCAGCTAAAACAATTTATTTCTCCATCCCCACTCTGTGAACTACTTCTTACTAAGCACTTTTATCTCTAAAGGGAATTTTTAACTCCCACATCAGGACAACCTTTCAAGTTGATAATGAGTTCAGCATTCACACATTTACTTGGCGCTCATAATCAGACACGAAGCCGAAAGAGAAAGAAATGTGTTAGATGGAACCTGCTGATAAAGTGGTAGATATTAATTAATAACGATGATAGAAAAGGAAACCTATGTAAAGGAATTTGTGGCAGAATCGAACAATTCAAACGAGGCCCGCTGAAATACCATGTACTCTCTTGGCAAAGACCAGAGCTCCTACCCTCCCCTTGGCCTCTCCTTTGTTCCCTGCCAGCTGCCTCTTGGCAGTTCTTCTCTCCCGATTTCCCTAGTTCTTCTGATCAAATAGCCATTTAATGTCATGTCTGGGTGTTCCAGATAACCGCAATAAAACGATCTACACTGCTTCGTCTACATACTAAAAGTAGAACCTCTCCACTTCAAAAAAGAAAAAGAAAAAGTGACTCCCATTTTTCTACTCTCAGTTTTAAATATCCAGATCCAAAGGTGTCATCAGATATTAGCTTTTAATGAGAACAAGCCTTAAAGGAATTCGTGTAGAGCTTTATCTGTGGTTTGGTTACCGAGTAGTCCTTGGGTATTCAGGGATTCTTATAAAGTGAGTATAAATTATACTTTTGGCTTTCTGTTTGGCAGTGTGATTTCTTGATGTTGTGGAAATTTTACTGTCAGTCT
The DNA here is from genome assembly GCF_021556685.1 of Rattus norvegicus. Taxonomy (NCBI): domain Eukaryota; kingdom Metazoa; phylum Chordata; class Mammalia; order Rodentia; family Muridae; genus Rattus; species Rattus norvegicus. Next base: position 18,268,837 of record NC_141553.1, on the reverse strand, counting down.
AACTTTAAAGGTAAAAGTTAAAATTAAAGAGACCCAATTCTTCAATTACAACTGAACTTAATAGTGTATATATGTAATTATATTAACTTGGACAAAAGTGTTTTCTTCTACTGTAAGGTCTTAATTTGGGTTAACGCCTCCCAAGAAGACCACAGTGACCTTTATACATTTGTTGAAAAAGTACTAACAAAGTATGGATATGCCAGCCCGGCAGAGTCAACTCAATTTCCCAACCCAGTGGGTAAACAGATAGAGGGAGAAAATTTTAACAAAAGGGAGCTGAATGTAGGGCTTGGTGGTTTGTTTTTTTTTTCCCATATTTTTTATTGATTCTTTGTGAATTTCACATGAATGCACCCCAATCCCACTACTCCTTTCCCAGTCCTTCCATATCTTCCCTCCACCCTTGTAACCCCCAAAAGAAAATAAAATTTAAAACAAAAACTTTATATATCTTGCTGTGGAAGCCGTTGTGCATCACGGTGAGTCCCGCAGGACACCCTTTTGCCCAATCAGCTTCCCTTGCAAATGTTCACTGCAGTGAGCCATTGGTCTGGTTCGAGGCCTCTCGCTTCTGCTCCACCATCAATACTAAACACTCACCATCAACACTGGCCTCGTCTCTGTCATCCTTCAGCTGCCCTGTGTCACGGAGATCCTGCAGAACCAGCCCCTTTACGTGCTCCGGCAGCTCATAGGTAGAGAGTGGGCCAACCCAAAGCCCTGGATCTGGGCCTGGATGGTAGCTGAGTTGGTCAACCAATCAGCACTCCGGAACCCTTGAACCCTCCTTACTAGGGCCTGCTATCTGAGCTGCCTAGGCGAGGTGAGAGGGCGTGCCTCATCTGGCAAGGGGCGGAGCCAGCGGCTGGTGACCCACCCCACTGGCTGGTGCTACCTTGCTGTGGTTGATGAGGGGCGGAGCTCAGTAAAGCCCTTGAACGCCATCACCATGGCCTCCGGTGGCAGCCAGGGCTCTCACATCGGTCTGTTCCTCATAGTTCCGCCTCTTCATCCTCCCATCTCTCCACCACATACTTGCTCACCATAGAAGCCGGTGGCCTCTGGCTGCCTCCTCCCCGGCCTACCTAACGAAGGACATTTTTTTTTTTTTGGTTCTTTTTTTCGGAGCTGGGGACCGAACCCAGGGCCTTGCGCTTCCTAGGTAAGCGCTCTACCACTGAGCTAAATCCCCAGCCCCACGAAGGATATTTTTAATAACAAGTTCAGGCACCTGACTCTACATCTGTATGCTATAAACTACATTCTATCTACTAACATCAGCATAAGGGGGTTGCTGGTTCTCACACATAGGGGAGTGGGGTCCAATGAGAATGTCAGGAAGATCTTCCTGTGACAAGGGATGCCAGGGAGGGAGGAGGGGAGAGAGAGGGCCCTTGGCGGACAGGTGCTCGCCAGGCACCGTTCCCATACCCAACACTACCAGGCACCGTTCCCATACTCAACACCACGTACCCTTCCTCTGGTTCAAGGGACCAGAACATGGTGGAATGATATCGACACTGAAGGCCTTTTTGAGACCAATAAAAACCAACATGGTGACATCCTTTGACATAACCGTATGATTGGTGGTCAGCAGCCCCCTTTACAAGGAGCCTGGTCAGAGTTTAATGCAGTGTGTCCCTTGTTTGTCAAATAAATTCTATATTCTAGCTAGCCTGTATAAAAGACACGGAATTCTGGTATTTGATTTACAAGCCGAAATTGGGCAGGTTTTGAACTATTCTAGCTTACATCCCAGCTCTGTGTCTTTTGTTACCTGTTTGATTCTCTCCCGGGCTATCCTCAAGATCCACTTCTCTTGGCTCATAATCCATCCAACCTCATGGCAACCTTCTCCTCTCCTGTCTCCTTTCTCCTCCTTCCTGGTGGATACTGACCTCACTTAACCTCAAGTCCCACCTTTCTCTCTCTCTCTCCCGCCCAACCACAGGCTCTAGCCTTTTATTAACCGATTAACTTTAAATTGGGGAGCAATTTTTTATTAAAGTACACGGGAACTGTCTTGGAGCAACCAGAACTTAGGGTACAGGATTTAGCATTTGAATACATAGCAGAACCAGATCAACCCCCAACACTTGTTCAGATGAGGTAGAGACCTCTTTCCATAAAGAGAAAAATTCTGGTTTACAACCTCAACCACCGAAACCCAGAAGGTAAACAGAAAGGAGATGCACTTGGAAATACAGGAGAATGGGATCAGTAACCACTCCCTTAATGATGTCACAATCGCACACCCCCTCAGCCCTTCAACACAGAATCATTTCCTAAGCCTCCTCCCTTCCCCACCTCACACAGATACCCAGAGCATCCTCAGCCTCTGAAGTTACCCGCTCCAGCCCCGCCCAAGTAGCTGCTCAAAGAGTTCGGCTACTCAACCTGCCTTATCTTCTAACTCAGAAAGAGTAACTCGACTGCTAAAAAGAGCATCTGGCTTTCAACTCAGAAAGTAAGCCCTTCTCCCTCTCCTCCCTCTCCCTCCTTCCCTGTTCTCCCTGCCTCCCTCCCTTCTCATCCCTCCTCCCAGCAGCCACTGAGACAGCTTCCTGCCCTCTTGTTTTCTCCCTTTGACTCCAATAAAATTGTCCTTGAGTTCCCTCTGAGGCAATTTTTAAAATTCTTTTATCTATGAGATCAAGAACCCGAAGAAGGGTCTGTGTGTCCCTTCGCGATACCGCCCACAGACAACACTCAGCTGCGTTCTAGAGAAATTATAACTTTTCCAAAGGCCACATGGGAAGGGAGTCTCAGAAATAGGAGATTAATGAATTTCTTGATTTCTGGACAAAAATAAGGGTAACATTTAATTGTACTTTGAAAATATCAGCTATCTGCGCTGTCATTAAGCTCCTAATGTCACAGGAAGACAAAGTGTTCATTATCTCAGTTACAGAATCTAAAGGTGTCACATTCGTGAGAGAGAAGAGAACAGTTATGTCCCAGGCCTGGGTTGGGGGAGCTAGTGGGAATTAGCAAGAAATTGGTCAAAGGATCTGAAATTTGAGTTAGGAAAAATTAACTGAACACATTTACTGCACACAGTGTGAACCATAACTAACAGGACGTATCGGGGCCAACAAGAGGGCTCAGGGCAGAAGTTTGCAACACAGTCTGGGTGACCTGGGTTCAATCTCCAGGATCCTTGTGAAGGTGGAAGGAAAAAACAAACCTCATAAAGCTGTCCTCTGTCCTCTGCGCATGCGCGCGCGCGCGTGCACACACACACACACACACATACACACACACACACACCACACACACACACACCATCCAACCATCCATCCATCCATCCTGTTACTCAGATAAGAACAGGGTGGAGAAAAACTGTATAAATTCATGCAAGATGCAAATAACTGGTTCTCGGACACACAGAGCCCAGTAAAAAGGGCCAATCTAAAAGGTTATACACTACACAGTTATGGTATCTATGCGATGTGCTATGCACTTCCCTCAAAACCCAGGGACCAGGGGGCAGACCTTACTGTCTATGTGCCATGAGAAATCATTCCTGGAGTTGTAAACTCCCGGATGGGAAAGAGCTATGGTGAAAGAAACTGATTAATGTGTGAAATAAAGGCAAGGAAGGACAGAGGTGCTGACCTATGCGTCACCAAACGGAAGTTAAGATGTGAAGCTTTAAGCAAAGAAACTATGCACTGGGCTCTGCTGATGTCTCTGGTTTACACAGGGGTATTGGCCAAGAATTCCAAGACAGGTATACACTGTATCCTGAATCAAACAATGGTATTGGCCAAGAATCCCAACACAGGTATACATTGTATCCTGAGTCAAAACAATAAATGAGTGCAGATCATGGGAACCCCTGTTAGCAGCCAGGGAGAACGTTCAAGTGACCTTTACTGTGGGGATTAGAGATGGCGCCTCACTGTAAGTCCTGTTTGGCTTACTATAGCTACAGATGGAGACTATCACAAATCCTTACAGAACCGTTTACAGACGTGTATTATACAAACTATCCGCCTGCTGTGTCAGCTGGAAGGACCTAAAGGAACATATCCCATTAGGGATGGAAACACCAGGTCTTAGCTCTAACACCATTTTCCCCATCACAGCACTATGGCTCCTTTGAGCAACAGAACCAGGGAGACCATATGACACCACAGACTAAGAACCATGTCCAAAAGCAAACAAAGGAGTGTATAATGATACAGGTGTGCAAAGGGAGAAGAATGTAAACCAAAAGGGGCCACGACGGTCAAAACTGAAAGTGTCTGAGCAATAGAATATGGGAACAGTGATGACGTAAGCCTAACAAACACGTATGGCTCAACCGCAGTCCAGACTCTATGACCCCAGAGCAGCACAAGAGCAATTGACAAGCCAAAAACAGAGGAACCCAGCACTAGGAACAGAGCACGTCCGCAGTGTGCATTCTCGGTACTTTGAGGGCGTCAACCTATGGGAAGGCAACCAAAGGTGGCCAGGGCCAGGGAGGGGGTAGATCACACAAACTGCAACCAAGGCTCTCTCACCGAGTACCCGGCCAGCGTGCCTCACAACTGTCAGATCGCTGAGCAAGGCAAGTGTGAGACAGTCACAGCTCAGGGTGGGGGGCCGAGGGTGCGTCTGGGAGAAGTGCAAGGTGTCGTCCCAGGCAGAATTCTGGAATGCAGAAAGGAAAGGATGGAGAAGGGGAGGAAGAGAGGAAGACTGAGGGGAAGGGAAAGAAACAAGAGCAAGGAAGGAAACCCGGCTGAAGCTTTGGCTTTGGATCAGAGTCATGTTGCGCTAGGGTTCCTTGGTTAATGTCGATTGTGAGTAGCAAGGGAGAACTAGATATACAGTGTGTGAGGACTTGTCAATTTTAAATCCACTCCAGTGAATTACAAGTTCACACCAATGAAGGAACCAAGAAGCCTCCACAAGACCCCCAAACACCAATTTAACTAAGCGCGACTTGCCTAAGCTTAGGTCACCCTCTAAATATTAAAATAAACATGAAAAATAAAACCAAAACCCCTACGTTTACAGGGCAGAAGGCCAGCATGTTTTAAGCCTGTCGGTTCTTCTTGATAATCTACATACCCTCTAGGTTGCAAAACTGGAGTATTGATTTTTTTGTGTGTTGGGGGGGGTGCATCTAAAACTATTGATAAGAGAATCCGTAGATGAACTACAACAGCAAGAGAGCCTTTGTTTCATCAGGACAAACTGTGGCTAGTGTCTGGGCTTGGGGTTTTTCTATAATGAAGGGGCTGTTCAAATCTCAGAGTCCCAGAGATAGATCTTAAAGACATCAGCAAAAGCACTGGTGGTGTGACATTATGTAATGACCATTTCCATAATCTCAGCTTGTTGCCAATAACAAAAGTTGGGAGACTGTAAGCATTTAAATCCTATCCCCTGGTTTGAACAATTGTTAACTCTGTCCACTGGAGACCCACAATGCTCCGGGGCAGCAGTGAGCTAAGGAAAATCTGGCCTCTCACCGTGGGGAGAACAGTGCTAACCAGATCAGAGGAGAGACTAGCCCAAGAAGTTACCTGGGACATAGTGTAATTTCCAAAGGACATTATTCAACTAAGCCAAACAAATACTCAATCTTAAGTGTTTCTAGCTAATGAAAGAATCATGATAATACCCCCAAACAGCTCATGGCCATGACCATGTGTGTCATAAGGACACCGCAAAGTCAAAATTCTCTATTTTAATATTTCTGTGGGATTTTTCTGTTTCGTCTTCTTTTAATTTTGTTTTGGTGGTGGTAGGTGGGGTTTTGTTTTGATTTTACTTTCCTATGGTTTTGTTATTGGTCCTTTGGTTGTTTTCTTGGTTTTGTTTTGTTTTGACACGAGGTCTCCCTGTCTACACAAGCTTGGTCAAGCCCGGAACTCACTGCGTAAGTCCAGGCTGGCCGGGAACTCAGAGATCAACCTGCCTCTGAAGCATTAAGAAAAGGTCATATGGCTGGGGATTTAGCTCAGTGGTAGAGCGCTTGCTTACCTAGGAAGCGCAAGGCCCTGGGTTCGGTCCCCAGCTCCGAAAAAAAAAAGAAAAGGTCATATGCTGCTACAACCAGGACAACATCTCTTTTATAAGCTTTGATAACGAATAATGTTCAAGTGCACCTACATTTCAAATATAACCTGACACTGTAACACATTCCTGGAGTATCTTGTCAACACTGGCCACATCTGTCTAAACAGAGCGCAACTCATACCAGATCATCCAAAACGAGGGCATTTGATATTTAAGACTTTGCAGTCAAAGGAACTGCTTTTGTCCTTACTGCCTTAGTTACGGACACAGCCTAATCCGGCTCACGGTCCTCTATTAGGTCTCCTGAAAGCCCAACTCTAACGTTAAGACACTGGCTCTAATTTTTCTAAAACATCGAGAAATAATACTGAAAAAAACAGAAGTCAAAATAGAAGTGTTTCTTTTCGCAAGAAATTTCTAAAAAAAAATAAAAAAAAAAAAAGGCAAGGGTTGTTTGGTAACAAAACCACAGATAAGTTTTAAATAAATTCCCTTAAAACTCATTTTCACTAAATATTAATAATCGGACGACGCATTTTTCTCTACTTAAAGCCAATAGAAAAATGGGACTAATTTTACTTTTTTAAACCTAAAAATTCTACACTTAATTAATAGCAAAACAAACAATATGGACCTTCTAAGTGTGGATAAATACTGGAAAACATGGGCAAAATAACACATACACACACACACACACACACACAGACGTGTGTACATGCACACATGCATGCAGGTACATATATATACACATGTGCAAGCAGGTACATATATGCACACATATACATGCTTGCACATGCATGTGCACACACATACACACATGCATTCATACACACATGCATGCAGGTACATATATGCACACATACACACATGTATGCATGCACGTGTGCATGCAGGTATATATATGCACACATATATTCATGCTTGCACACGCGTGTGTGCACACACATACACACGCATGCACACGCAGAAACAATAGGAAATTACCAAGAAAGTGAAGGATTGCTAAGCCAGCAACCAATAAAGGAGCTGAGATGGCAAGGCTATCCATCAAAAGTATTATCTATAAGAACAGATGCTAATTCCAGGGAGAGTCACATGAGAGCCCAAGTCACCGGGTTAGCAGACTCTTAGCCAGAAGGGAAGAGCACAATGTATTACAATGTTACATAGATAAACTCAGTGCGATTCCCAAGGTGACTATCAGAACAGCCAACAAGACATGAAGAGAAACCAAACAGCCAACGAGACATGAAGAGAAGCCAAACATGGCTGTAACGAAGAAGACTGATATCACTCCTTAGGCCTGGCAGGTTTACTGAGCAAATGGAAAATCCTTGTTTTTGTTTTGGAACAAGCTGGGGGTTTTGTTTGTTTGTTTGGTTGGTTTGTTTTGTTTTGTTTTTAGAGAAAGTGCCTCACTCCGCACCTTAAGCTGACCCAGAATTTGCTATATAGCCCAGGCTCGGGACTTCAGACTCGTAGCCATCCTCCTGCCTCAGGCCTCCAATTCTGGGATTTCACAGGTGCGAGCCGCCACACCTGGCTGAAGATTTCTCGTTTGAAAGAGTCTTCGAGAAATCAGAAGGTAGTATTCACCGGAGCTAAACATATCCCTGGTCTTGTACCTCGTTTTACCCCTCTTGGACCTCAGCCTCCACAACAGCTGTGTGCGCGAACAGCTACAGCTGCTGCAGCCCAGCAGCCAAAGATAAATACGGCACACAGAACTGACCACAAATGAACCCTGGCATGTTTATACGTCGGAACATCCCTAACACAAAGGAACAAATGTGCAACAGTATAGAAGCCGGTTCAGGCAGGAGGGAACCCCATAGACCTAGTCAAGAAAAGCCATAGGTCAGTTTACTAAGGCAAAAATAAGTACTATGAAAAATTCGCTGAGGACCTAGCTACATTCATGAATCTCAAATGCAGAATGAGCAAAGCCAGACATAACAAAGTATGTCTCTGAGAGACACATCCAGAGCATGTCCAATACAGAGGTCGATGCTAGCAGCAAACCACCGAATTGGGAACAGGAATCCCCTTGGGCGGAATTAGAGGAAGCATTGAAAGAGCTGAAGGAGCTTGCAACCCCATAAAAACAACAATGCCAACCAACCAGAGTTTCCAGGGACTAAACCACTATGGAAAGACTATATACATGGACTGACCCAGGGCTTCAACTGCATAGGTAGCAGAGAATAGCCTTGTTGAGCACCAATGGAAGGGGAAGCCCTTGGTCCTGCCAAGGTTGGACCCCCAGTGCAGGAGAATATGGGGGGGGGCAGTAAGGGGAATGGATGGGGGGATACCCGTATGGAGAAGGGGAGAGGAAGGGATGGGGGCTTCTGGACAGGAAACTGGGAAGGGGAATAACATTTGCAATGTAAGTAAAGAAATATATCTAATAAAATATAAATAAAAGAAATAATCTAATAAAAAATTATGTATTACGGAATTTTATTTCTGAAGAATATATTCAGGCAAAATATTTAGAGAGTCATATCCCTGCTTACAGTAAGGCCACCCTGAAAGCTGCAAAGGATACTACCCCAAAACCAAGGCAGTTGCAATCATTAGAAGTAAGGGAGTGGGAGTGTTTTGGCTGTGTGCGGTATTTTCTTCTTTTGAATAAAAGACATTTTATTCCTAGCAAGCACAAGGCCCTGGGTTCGGTCCCCAGCTCCGGAAAAAAAAACAAAAACAAAAAACAAAAAAAAGACAATTTATTGAGGTACACCTTCTGCCTCATATCTTATGTATTATTCCTCATGATTTAGATGATAGAAACAAAACCTTTGAGCTGAGGAACTGGAGTATTTTATAATTTATTTAAAAAACTGGGCATCTGAAATCTCAGAACGGAACTGGATGTAAGACAAGGCTACTCGCGGTGCTGCACAGAATAATTCTGTCCCTCAAAAGTAGTGACATCAAAGTCTCTAATTCACAGACACAGCACATCATAGACTAATCCCTCGACTGACTGCTTTGCAAACACGAAACTCAACTTTGGAACTCACTGCTGGAGTTTGCCGATGAATATTAAAGGCGGCGTTTCTGATCGGTTTGGGTTCTGCAGGCGTTTTATAAAGTCTCATGCTAAACAACGCTCGACAACCTTTTACACGACGTACCTTGCCGTGCTTGAATTCCTAGACGATCAGACGGCTCAGCGTGACTGAAAAAGGCCAGCACCAGCATAACAACCCTGCTTTCGTGTGCTTGTGTGTGTGCACTCTCATCTGTACATGTATGTGGAGAGCGTTCGGATGTATTTGTGTTTATAAGTGTGCATTCCCTATGGGGGTGAGCACTTGTCTACGCATACATGTGTGGAGGCTGGAAGTCAACCAGACTTTCTGGTTTACCACTGAACCTTCTGAGGCGATGTCACTATCTGAACCTGGAACTTATCAACTGGCCAGACTGGCTGGCCTCTGAGGCCCTAGATTCCATCTGGTTTTCCGGGCCTCTCCTCCAGCGCCACAGTCACTGAGGCATGCCACCGCGCCTGGCTTTAAGACGCTGATGGAGATTCGAACTCGGGTCATCGTGCTTCCAAACAAGGGCTTTACCATCTCAGCATCTCCACAGCTCTGCTCTCATTTCCTTAATGGAAAACCAGCTGTCAGACCTGTTTTGCAAAATGTATTCTTCTATCTAAAAAGACTCAAGCCACTACAGAACCCTTTTCAGTAGAGATTAGCATTTCTCAGGACCAACGTCAATCGATGTCTCACCAAACTAGCCTCCCGTTCACCACTGACATGTTTTTTCCAACCCAGGGTCTGGTCATCCAATGCTCCTCGTCCACCGGGCCCCACAGACACCCCACATGCCTCAAGCAGTGTAGAGAAGCAGAAGGGTGGAGGGGTGGAGTTGAAGACCACCACACCTAGCCTCACCAGGCACTGAACTCCACGTCTCTCCCACTGAGGGCAAAATGAACACAATTCAACAGAATCAAGGGCAGTGGAAAAACTGATCATCTGAACACAGCATCTGTTTCCAATCTTCAGAAAATTTAATTTCAACATGTGGACTTTTGAGACTTCTTTTTTTCCCCCTTAGTTTTGGTGCTGGATACGAGTGAGTGGGTTCTTTCTGAGTCTGCCTTTCCAATCTGTCAGTGGGCCTGGCTGCTGCTTACAGCTGTTGCAAACATGGGAACTCCTCAATTAGGATGTCTGAGGATTGTTATGCAAAACGGGGTCACAGGGCCAGAGTCCACTTTACACATAACTGCTTCATTCTCGAGTGTGATTTTAACTTCTCTCTTGAGAAATTAAGGAATGGATTATAGTGTGTGCACGCGAGTGCGTGTGTGCCCCTGTGCGCATGCACATGCCAGAAGAGGTTGTTTAGCATCTTCCTGTGTGTCTCTCTACCTAATTCCCTTGCGACGGGGTCTCTCACTGAGTATAGAGCTGGCCTGTGAGCTAGGCGGGAGGCCAGCAAGGCCCAGACACTCTTCTGTCTCCGTCCCACGCTCCATGACAATACTGGGCTATAGGCACACACACACCTTTTATGTGACTGCTAGAGCGTCGTGCTTACACAGCAAGCACACTTACCCACTGAGCCACATAAATTCACTTCTTAAGAGATGTGAGGAGAGTAAAGAAGTATTGAGACTGATTATTATGGACAATATAATTCTCCCAAATAACTTTCCTAAGAAAAAAACGATTAAGGTTGTAAGCATTAAGTCCGACTATCAGTTATACAGGAAGGCAGGTAACAATTACCAAAATAAATAAATAAGTAAAATAAAATACTTAAACATGAGCTGATATTGCTAAGCATACATACCCTGGTTTGTGTTAATTAACTGTCCTTTTTTTTTTAATATGCACTGGTCTGAGGTCATCAGATCCCCTGGAACTGGAGTTCCAGACAGTTGTGAGGTGCCGTGCGGTTGCTGGGAATTGAACCTGCGTCCTCTGGAAGAACAGCCAGTGCTCTTAACCACTGAGCCATCTCTCCAGCCTCCCCTTGGTTTGTAGTATAATAGCAATATACATTTATCCCAGTTCACTAGAATTGTCATTTGGTAAAGACCCCAAATGCAACCAGATACAAAAGCAATTCTAGTGGAGACCAAGCATCAACAGGTGTTCTGTCTGAGGACCACAAGAGAGGAGTGTGGGTTCCACATGCCAGCTGGCTACAGACGGGCTCTTCTTGTGTCTCACACACTGCCTTCCCTCCGTATGTACATACCTCAATAACCATGGTTCCCACGTCTCACAGGCCCACCCTAAGACTTTAACTTGGTTACCTCTGCAAGACTCCATCCCCAGGGAGGTCACATTTGGAGACACAAGGATCTAGATCGGAATGTTGGCCACACAATCCAATCTATAATATATGCAGACTTGTATGTGCGCACTTACGTCATGGCTAAGTACATACGGATACATGCATATATGACCAGAACCATCCTCTTCAATTGTGGAGGATTTAGTTGAGTTCTGTCCCCACACCATGCCTGAGGCCTGTCACATCCCTAATTTTTTTCTACCTACTCTGCTCCTAAACTTATCCAGACTTTCTTTTTTGAACACAATAACAAAGACCACACATCCATACATCCATGCTTCGAGACCGAAGGGAGCTGCTTCAGGCCACGCAGCCTAAAATAAACGCTGAAAATGGAGCATACTTTCCAGCGGAGGTAAAGCTCACAGTGTAACCAGGAGGAATGTGCAAGACAGCAGAAGCTGAGCTCAGTAGTTGGGCCAAACCATGATCATCTACTTTAAAAATATGGAAATCCGAGAAAGGAGTTCTGGTACGATTGTTAGCTGTGGAACTCGGGCCGTCCGGCTAAACGGCAAGGGGCACAAACCCGTCCCATGCATTCGCTTTTGAAAGAAATGTCTACTCTGCACATTTGGATTCGAGAGCTTGGAAATCACTGAATCCTTTTGCCTGCTGTGGGCTCCTCAGCGCTAAATGTAAATGCTGTTACCACAGGGGGCTGGCTGTCTTTAGGAAGGTGGGCTTTCACACTGGTCTCCAGAGCAAATACTCAGAGCTCAGGTTTCTTGGCAACCACACTTTTATCCTTACCAAACAGAATTTTTCTCTTTCTTTTCAACTAGTAATGGGTGAACTCTTCGAAGCACCTCTTACTTTTTAAACAGCTTTTACGGAATCAGTGTAGATTCCCATAGACAGATGAGTGAGTGGATCGTGAAAATGTGGTCCGTACACACAATGGGGTCTTATCTGGCTACAAAGAAAAAAATGAAATTGTGAAATTTGCAGGAAAATGAGTGAACCAGAAAATATTATATTAAGTGAAGTAATCAGGGTCAGAAATACAAATATCCACCACATGGATTCAGATAGACAGACATATGATAGAGATAGATAGATAGATAGATAGATAGATAGATAGATAGATAGATAGATAGATAGATAGAAAATAGGTGATAGATAGATAGATGACAGAGATAGATAGAGATAGATAGATAGATAGATAGATAGATAGATAGATAGATAGATAGTAGATAGTAGATAGATAGTAGATAGATAGAAAATAGGTGATAGATAGATGACAGAGATAGATAGATAGAGATAGATAGATAGATAGATAGATAGATAGATAGATAGATAGATAGATAGATAGTAGATAGTAAATAGATAGTAGATAGATAGTAGATAGAAAATAGGTGATAGATAGATGACAGAGATAGATAGAGATAGATAGATAGATAGATAGATAGATAGATAGATAGATAGATAGATAGATAGATAGATAGATAGATAGATAGATGATAGAAGACCGAGATGGATGGATAGATAGATAGATAGATAGATAGGTAGAAGACAAAGAGAGAGGAGAGAGAAACATATTCTAGCTTCTATACATGTAAGTTTACATGAGAGTTTGGATAGAGATCAGAAAACTGGAAATGGGTCCAGGAGATACAGAAAGGCAGCTTTAAGGACAGGGTAAGAGAACACAGGAAGGTAGAAAAGGGCTTAGAGAGGGCAGAAGATGCAGGACGCACAGCGTTAAGAGTACAAACAAGATGGGCAGAGGAGGATCAACCAAAGTAGGCATGTGTGAAGCGAACATACGAAAGCCTGGTACTTCATAACGCTGATTTTAAAATAGTATTAATTCCTCCCCACAAAGGTCATGGAAGTATACAAGGAATTTTCTAACGCAAATCTGTCTTGTCTGAAAAAAAAAATCAACCAATCAGGTTATTTTATGGGGGAGACCGTGTGGTACAAACTTTACTATCGGAACTATTTTAAGTGTGCGTACACAGCGGTGCTTAGAATGTGTGTAGCTCTGCTCAACAGATCGCAGATGTCTTGTAACATTAAAACTCCACTCCCAGGAGCTGCGGAGAAGGCTCAGTGGTTAAGAGTGTGTGCTGCTCTTGCAGAGGACCGACCCCAGTTCACTTCCCAGCATTCACAGTGGACCACTAAAACCGATACTCTCTGCCGGCATCCATGAGTTACCAACATCCATGGCTCGCACATTCATAGACATATACGTAGTCAAACACAAAAATAAATTCTTCAAACACTCAACCTATTAAACAGCTCTACTGCTTGCCTCAGTGTGTATGTGTAGGTATGTGTTTCTGTATATGTGTATGTATGTGTGTACATGTATGTGCACACGTGTGCATTTGTGTTCACAAAGGTTCACTAAATAGAAAACTATCTCAGGTGAAAAAAAAAAAAACAGTTGTCCTTCCCTATTGAGACACTTCCCAGTTTTGAAGCCTATGATGGCCTTCGACATGGCATTTCCACACCTGTATCCATTTCCTATTCTTGTCTGGTTGCTCTGGTGAAAATTTTGGTTCTCCCTTAGGTAAAGGCAGCGGGAGAGAAAATCTTATGTTGCTGCTGAACTTAGTGGGAAGACATTAGATTTTTCCACCGTTAAGTGTAACTGGCTGTTCTCTCTCACACTCCATTTCCCCTGCCTCCCTCCTCTCTCACACGCTGTGGGATTCCACGAGTGGCCTTTATGATAGGTGGGTCGTCCCTTCCGTTTCTTAATCTTTTGAATATTTTCTTGTGATAAAAAACTCAGTTTTCCCAGACGCATCTATATCAACATAGATGACTGTGTGTTGTCTTTTGGTGTGTTAAAAGACACAAACAGTATTCTAGTGATTTTCTTACACTCGCTCCTTCCTGCATTTCAAGGAAGAATCTCATGACGTCACAATGGGTGACCGACAACGTGTGTTGTTAACTGTCATCTGCCCAGATTTTGTAACGATAGATACCAAAGAAGGCGTCCCTGGTCCACGGTTTTCCTGAAGTGCTGTTGATTGGAGCTTTTCCACCAGAGGAAGTTTGGAAGTATCTTCTCATTGATTTTTTTGGAAGAATTTGAGGTCAGTGACAATTAAAATTTCTGGAAGCTTAACTAAGTGAAGCCAATCTGTCTTGGGGTTTTCTGTTGGGAGGTTTCTGTTTGGTTTTGATACTAATTTAATCATCTTATTAGGTCTGTTCAAATACTGTATTTTTTTTCATAATTCCGTCTCAGCAGATTGTAGATTTCAACAGCCTTCAAGGCACATGACTGTTCAAGGTACTCTGTGACGACCTTTTCTGTGGCATCTGTTCTAATGTCTCATTTCCCGTACCTGATTTTTTTTTCTCATGGTTTCTTTTCTTTTCTTTTTGATTCGACTTTACTGCTGAACTTAGTGGGGAAACATTAGATCTTTCACCAGGAGTTTCCATGTTACTGTTTCCAAAGAAAAATATGCTGCTTGCTTTGATCTTTAGCTTTCTATTCCGTTTCATTTGTTTATGTTCTAGTCTTCCTTGTTTTCTCATCAGCTTCAACTCAGGTAGGTTTTAGCTTTTTGTTGTTTGGTTTGGTTTGGTTTTAGAGTGTGTGTGTGTGTGTGTGTGTGTGTGTGTGTGTGTGTGTGTGTGTGATTGTTGTTTGGTTTTTTTTTTTTTTGGTTTGGTTTTTGTTTTTCTTCTTCCTCTTCTTGCTGCTGATTTCTCAGTCACTCCACTGATCTGGGGTCCACATTTTTCCTCATTCTGGAAATCACTGCCCTGAACCTCCCTCTTGCTGCCTTTCCTGGATCTCAGACATTCCTGGTATATTGATTTTCATTTTTATCTTCCTAGAGATACCTTCTAATCCCCCTCACGGTCTCTCATCTGGAGCACTGGTCCTTCGGGAGGGTTTTGTTCTCTTCCATAAACGTTTGGCCTTTTCCACCTTTCTCAACCTCCTGCTCTCTAGTTTCATTCAACTACAGTCAGAAAGGACAGCCGTTATGACTATAATCTGCTCCACCCTGCTAAGAATGGTTCCCTGGCTTATAACAGAATGCTTGACCCTGGAGAACGTACCTTGCGTACTTCAGAAAACCCTGTTGTGTTGACAGGATTGTGCCTTCTGCAAGTCTATCTGGTGTAACTCATTGATTCCATACAAGAGCACCATTTCCTTGTTCAACCTGGTTACCAAAGGTGAAGTATTGACATCTGTTACTGTCTCGACCCTATTCCCTTTCTGATAGGGTAAGAGTCTGCATTATATAGTCCAGCATCTGGTGAGGTTTATATACCCTCATAGGAGCTATATACTGTACAGAGACAGACAGGCCCTCTTATTATACAATAATGTATGTAGGATATAAATACAATAATATATACTATATAAAAGGATCGTACAGTTCTTTATCTTGGGCAGTCTGGACCAGCACATATGTGGCCACCTTGCTCTCTTCTGTCACCACCACTGAAGAATCTCTTCTTCCTACCCTTCTACTCTCAGTCTCTGGATATCCACTTACATATAAAGTACACTGTCCATCGAGGCCAAGAGTGGGTGTCAGATCCCCTGGGAATGGAGTTACAGATGGTTGTGAGCTGCCAAGTGGGTTCTGCTGAGAGACTTCCAAGAACAGAGCCTGGGTCCCCTGCAAGAGCAGCAAGTGGCTTCTCAGGAGATACTTTCCCACATCCATCATGCTTTATTACTAAGCGCTAGATTCCTGGTGTGATCAAATATGGTTCACACAGATAATGCGACCCCCGGGCTCACCCGCTGATACCAACCATCTTATCGTGGCAATCTTCTTATTTTGGCCACCGTGAGATGGCCAACAATGTTTTCCTGAATTGTAAGTCCCTGGAAACACAATGAAAACTCTTCAGATCTGCAGCAATTCTGTGTTTCATTTTCCCATGTCAGTAAATTTAATCTTAAAACCTCCTGGGAGAGATGGGGGGCGGGAGGCTCAATCAGACGGCCTGCGACACCAACAAGAAAGCCTAAGATAAACCAACACTTGCAGAGGTTGCTAAGAGACAGATCTCTGGCGCTCAGTAGCATGTTCTCAGTGAGCTCTGGGTTTACAGAGAGAACCCATTTCAAAAAGTAAGGTAGCGAATCATGGAGGGACACACCCAATGTAAACCTCGGTAACCTCCATACACTACATGTCTACAAATGCACACGCAAATTTGTATATAACACATGCACACACACGTGGCAGGAGAGGGCTAGACAGACTGACTGCTCTTCTTGAGGACCTGGGTTTGCTCCCAGCACCCATACAGTAGCTGACAATTACCCACAACTCTATGTTTGAGGTGATCCAGAAGCACTCTTCTGGCTTCCATGGGCACAGCACACAGGCAGGCAAAACATTCATATACATAAGACAAAATAAACCCCTTGAAAACTTACTAAGCGAAAGTAGATTTTTAGAAACCCCATACTAAAACCGACATTCCTTTATATGACTGTTTCCACACCACTCGAGCCAAACAAACTTCCTAACTTTTTCAAATTAAGTCATTATAATCAACCAGTTGATAGGAAGAATGGCTCCAGAATTGGCTGTGCCGTAAATATTTCTAACAACAGCAACAGTCACAAGAACGACGAACATGATTTAAAAAGGCCACCTGAGAACAGAGCAGAGCATACATCAGGGGGTCTTCTGTGACACCTGAGGAGAACATCACTGAAACACTTCTGAAAGCGGCTGAGATCTGGCCATACAGATGTTCTCATGCCTCTTAAAGCCAGAATATTAGCCGCCAGACACAACCCCTATCCCAGGAAACCTGATAATTGGATTCACTGGCTAGAGAGAAGGAAACTATGATGAGACCTGCTCCATGGAAGAGATCACTCTCTGCTGTCATGCAACACTGTGTCAAAGCCAACAGATGCCAAGGATGGTTTACTCAATTACTATAGAAAGGCTGACACTGAGCTGTCGTCCGGCCCACAGGATACCGGTGCTGCCAACCTGCCTGCCTGGAGGCCAGGAAAGAGGGCATGTGGTTTGCTCTCTTCTAAGCACTGGATCCTCTACTGTCAAGACACTCCAGCTATCCTCCTGGGAGAGAGGTACACACAGAGGCAAAACCCTACCGACACCACCCTCGGAGCTCACTGAGGGAGAGCCACAGTATCCACTCACCATCCAACTAGACAGAGATTCAAAGGACGGATGGCTCTGCAGCTCGCACTTGCAAAGGCTCAGAATACAGGAGCTGGTAGGTATCCTGAAGGGGTTTCCCACCCAACACCCTGAGAATTTATTTGAAACAAAGTTTCAATGGCAAGAATTAGCGCAAACCTGTATTTGACTGCTGGCGGGCAGGCACCGTACTAAAAGAGGAGGAAGACTCAGCTAGCTAACATAAAAGACGTCTCATCTTTTGGAGTGGATGGATTAGGTCATCTGACCAGGTTTTAAAATTATGTTTATGATAGCCAGGGCGGTGCCTGACTGTAATCCGAGCTCTTGAGAAACCAAGGCAAGAAGACCAAAGGTCCAAAGCCAGCCAGAGCAATGGAAATAAAACAAACTTCAAATCCTATTGAAACGTGGATGTGTGCTAGTCTAACTGCTAGTCTAACTGTACCAACTTACAATTGATTGGGCGTTTTCTAACGAGCTTGACGAATTCTAATTTAACACCAGTCCAGGTGAGATATGTGTAGGAGTTACCCAGCATTCGCCCTCCGAGTTGATTTTGCACGTCCTCATTCAAAAGGCCATTCTCACATCTACGGTCCTCTCGGCCCTCCCTCAGCTGAGCACGGCAGACCACCCTGGGTGCGGATAGCACCTCTGTCTTCTTATAAAACACAGCTGTCACGTATCTCTGGAGGTCAAGCACAAGCCCTGGGTGTAAAGTTCCATCCCATAAGGCTCCGTTAGCCCAAAACGGGACAGTTTTTTCATTCAAATCCACCATGTGTCAGTTACTTTGAATATATGCTCCAGCTATTTCAGAGCACTGGGCTAGATGCTACAGTAAAATAGAAAATGGTTATGAAAAACACAGACCATCCACAGGGCACCAATGGTGAGTCAGCTTTATAAACATCATTGTGTAATCTTCGCCACAGCCCCGAAGAGAGGCGTTATTATCCCCAGTTCACAGAGGAGGGAAAGACAATTTAACCAAAGGCAGCAACGCGGAAGGCAGAGCCTTTTGCTACGTTCCCACTGAGATTCTCAGCCATTCGTGAATCCACTACCAAGATCCCCTGCCTCTTCAGAGGACTCAGAAGGGCTCTCGCACTGCGGGGAGGGCAGCGTTCCATACTGAACTCGGTCGTGCTGCCTCTCCGCCCCACGTGAGAATCTGGACTCTAGAACGACCCTTGAGGATACTGCTGTCCAGAGTCATTCAGAATTCCAGAAAGAAACCAGAGCTTCCAACTTAGTTAATTTACAGGGTTGGTTTGTTTATGGAGGTGTATGTTCAGGCAGCATCCGTGTCTCCTGGGTTGTTCCTGAGGGCTTAGAGCCCTGGGAAACATGCCTCAGACACCGTGAGCACTCAATAAAGGCTGCCGATGCTTTCAAGGTCACCCCCTTTCCTCAATGACCATGTGCCTCGAAATGTAGTCCCCCCGCCAAATTATGTCTGGTGTTTTGGTTTTGGTTTTTAATAAAATTACCCATGTGGGAAAAAAGGAGAGCGTTTTGCTTGTTGTGGTGTGTGTGTGTGTGTGTGTGTGTGTGTGTGTGTGTGTGTCTGTGTGTGTGTCTGTGTGTCTGTGTGCCTCTGTGTGTATGTCTGTGTGTGTCTCTGTGTATGTGTGTCTGTGTGTGTCTGTGTCTGTGTGTCTGTGTGTGTCTGTGTGTATGTATGTGTGTGCATGTCTGTGTGTGTGTCTGTGTGTGTGTCTGTGTGTGTGTCTGTGTGTGTATGTTTGTGTGTGTCTCTGTGTATGTGTGTCTGTGTGTGTCTGTGTGTGTGTGTCTATGTGTGTCTGTGTGTATGTATGTGTGTGCATGTCTGTGTGTGTGTCTGTGTGTGTGTCTGTGTGTGTGTCTGTGTGTGTATGTTTGTGTGTGTGTCTGTGTGTGTATGTGGTGTGTGTGTGTATGGTGTATGTGTCTGTGTGTTTGTCTGTATGTGTGTGTCTGTGTGTGTGTGTCCTGTCTGTGTGTGTGTGTCTGCATCTGTATTGTGTGTTTATGTGTGTGTATGTGTGTCTGTGTGTGTGTATGTATGTGTGTCTGTGCGTGTCTGTGTCTGTGTGTGTCTGTGTATGTATCCTGTCTGTGTGTGTGTCTGTGTCTGTATTGTGTGTGTTTGTGTGTGTCTGTGTGTCTGTGTGTGTGTGTATGTGTGTCTGTGTGTGTATGTATGTGTGTCTCTGTGTGTGTCTGTGTGTGTGTCTGTGTGTGTCTGTGTGTGTCTGTGTGTGTGTCTGTGTGTGTGTCCTGTCTTTGTGTGTGTCTGTGTCTGTATGTGTGTCTGTGTGTGTGTCTGTGTGTATGTGTGTCTGTGTGTATGTGTGTCTGTGTGTGTGTCTGTGTGTGTGTCTGTGTGTCTGTGTGTGTCTCTGTGTGTCTGTGTGTCTGTGTGTGTCTCTGTGTGTCTGTGTGTGTGTCTGTGTGTATGTGTGTCTGTGTCTGTATGTGTCTGTGTATGTGTCTGTGTGTGTCTGTGTGTATCTGTGTCTGTGTGTGCCTGTGTGTGTCTCTGTGTGTCTGTGTGTGTGTTTGTGTGTGTTTGTGTGTGTCTGTGTGTGTCTGTGTGTGTGTGTGTCTGTGTGTGTCTGTGTGTGTGTGTCTGTGTGTGTACATGTGTGGGAGAGGGCACAGGTGTCTACATGCACGCACATAGCCGCCATCCAGCCTCTACTGCCATTCCTCAGGCACCATCTGCTTTAGTTTTCAAGAGCTCTCACTGGTTTGAAGCTCACCAAATGGATGAGGCTAGCTGGCCACTGAGCCCCATAATCCCCCTGCCCCCTTCTCTTGTCACCAGGATTATAAATGCATGCCACCACATCTAGATTTGACGGGTCATGAGGATCAGACTCAGACCCTACAAACAATGGCAGAGCCATTTCCACAACCCAACCACCCCCAAAATGCATTTTTAAAACTATTTTATAAAGGACTTAATAACTATTCTATCAACCCACTTAAAAACACATTTAAAAACTGAATGCGGTCTGAACTGCAATACAGCAATGTAGACAAGCTCGCCCCTTCACCGGAGTGTAAACAACTGTGCGCTCCCCTGCCAAATCTGGCCAACACACACCCTACATAACCCGTACACACTACACTCCTAGATGCAAATTCTCAAGATGATCTTACAAGGAGGCAGAAATGCTAGCCCGGGGTAGCAGGGAACCCAGAAGACAAGACTCTAAAGCCCCTGGAAGCATTTCAGCATCTCTAACCACTTACTCGTGTTTCTCAACCTTAGGTCCTGGGACCACCTACATGAGTCTCAGACTCAATGCTTTCAAGACACGGATCCCTCTGCCCGCCCCCCTGCACCCCGCTCAGACGTGAAGAATCTGGACTCAGAGAAGATGAAAGTTGGCTTTGTAAAACAAACCCCGGATTCTGATGTATACATGTTTTAAGAAATCCTGATTCAAGACATGCTCATCAGATAAGACAGACATTGCTTAAATTTTTCAGTCATAAAAGACAAACAACCGTCACCCCGCACTGGCTCTCCTGCTGCTCCCAACATCTCCCAGCTGTCATCGAAAACAAGCCAGGCTGCCAAGACCATGGGTTCCAGAGGCAGGTAGCCTGCAAACCTGCTTCTCTTCTTCCTAACCTCAAAAGTTTTCTGGAAAACTATTTTTGAAACATTGCTCAAAAGCATTAGAATGGCCAAGTGTGTGGCACATGCCTGTAATCCCAGTCCTTGAGAGGCTGAGACAGGAGGATGGTAAGTATGAGGCCAGCCTGGGTTCATAGTGAAAGCCCATCAGAACAAAAGGGAGAGACTTCCGGGGGTGGGGGGACCAAAAGACCCATTGTACTATGTCCCAAATTTCACTAATAAGATTCCTTTCCCTACTGGAATAATGGAGGGGATTCACACAGGTTTTTAGGAGGGTGTGTCTGGAGGTCAACACTCATGGATACTGTACCTTCATTCCTGCTCACCTCTCACGGCATGGATTCACGCACAGCATCTCTAACCCTCGATAGTCTGTCCCCATTTTAAAGATGACACCAAGTCTGAAAGAAGTAATTCACTTGTCCCAGGCCACACAGCTTATGAGCACAGAGCCACCAGCTGAGGCCTGGTGAATGGCTAGAACTTAATTAGGATCTACTGTGGGCCCAGCTAAGACATTCTATACTGAGACATTGCAACAAAGTTAGTCAAGGGAACAACAGGGACCTTTGAAGGTATGTCTGTCCTTCAAGAACCTCAGAGAGAGCGAACGGGGTGGCGGTGGCGGTGACGCATGCCTTTAATCCCAGTGCTTGGGAGGCAGATCTCTGTGAGTCTGAGGCTAGCCTGGTCTATACAGTGAGTTCCAGGACAGCCATGGCTACACAGAGAAACCCTGTCTTGAAAAACCAAAGGGAGGCTGGAGAGATGGCTCAGTGGCTAAGAGCACCAACTGCTCTTCCAGAGGTCCTGAGTTCAAATCCCAGCAACCACATGTGGCTCACAACCATCTGTAATGGGATCCGATGCCCTCTTCTGGTGTGTCTGAAGACAGCTACAGTGTACTCATATACAAAATAAATAAATAAATCTTTAAAAGAAAAGAAAAGAAAAAGAAAAACCAAAGGGGGTGTAGAGGGGAGAGGGGAAGAGAGCGGAGGGGGAGGGAGAGAGAGAGAGAATCTCAAAAGGAAAAACACCAGTGATAAAATTCAAGGGGTGAGGGGAGATGGTCTTACTGTGATTTAATTCACACAGGGCAGGAGCCATAGTTAACTTAGGTCCATCTGCTTCCCAGTGACACAGAAGGAACTCCATGTGGTTTTAAAAATATATGATGTACGGACATATGTCTTCAAGACCAGGAAAAAGCTCCCACGATACAATCACTACTGACTGACAAATTTTAGAGCCAGTGACAGAGTTTATGTGTTCATTTTGCATACCTGTCTATAATCCTCAAATATTCTATAACTTTTTATTTGCTTTTTAATTCAAGGGATAAATCCAGTGAGTAGTTTTCAAATCCTGTCGTTTAGTACCTCCTTATAGAGGAAGGGTCACTGGGCTCCAGATCAACTCAGTGTACAGAGTTATGTGGGGTGTCTTCTCCATACCAGACGCGCGCACATACACACACACACACACACACTCACACACACACACACACACACACACACACACACACACACACCTACTACTTGGTTAGAATGTGAATGCTGTCCATTCAGGATTCAGTCTCATGAACTGGAACGGAATGTAATACTTACCACAAATAAGTGTGATCAGAGTCCACAGTTATTGGTGCATTAGTAGGTAGGAAAAGGTTGTGTAAACAGGACTGAGGAATGGCTATGCAACTATAAGGAGCAGAGTTTGAATTCCCCCTATGCATATTGCATATGCACATACACACACATACATACACACATTCACATACATATACACACATACACATACCTACACATGCATATACATACACAAACATATGCATACACATGCATACACACATATGCATACACATGCATACACACATATGCACACACATACATACACATTCATGCATACACACACATATACACACATGCACACACATACATACACTACACACATACACACATATACACACATGCACACACATAGATACACACACATGCACAGCATACATATACACATACACACATACACACACTACACACATATACGTGTGCACACATCATGAATAAATGTAATGTTAAAGTTTAAAACAGAATACTGTAAAGATGTGTAAGTGTGCAGTGTACTCAGAGCATTTCTCCTGGCAGTTTTGCACATCTTGGAGCTTGTGCTATATGCTAATACTAAAGGCACTTACAGCTCACAGGTAAGCTCACTTGCTACGCATCCACACCCACTGCCAAAGTCTTCAAGAATTAGTCTGAGAACCGTGTTTCGCCTCCTACACGTCACTAAGTATTTAGTCAAAAGAGATGTTCCCCCTTATCTGATGCATCCTTAGTGGAGAAACCTATTAAAATAAACGCCACAAATCAGGTGCGCCAACTGGCACAGTGTATTAGCCAATGCTTCAAACTGCAAACAACGGCACACGCAGGATGCTCGCCCTATCGCACTAGCTCAGAGCGAGGTCAAGATGGACGCTTCGTAGGTCGGACTCTGCTAGACTGACCAGTTTACAAGAGGAGGAAGGGAGGGGAGAAGAGCTATCTTCCAAAAGAAGGGGCATGGCTGGAAGGAAAAAAAGGACACAAAATACAGCCATGCAAGGCAAAATGGGTATTTGTATTACCATGTCATTTTTTATCACTAAGAAAAACATAAGGGGCTGGAGAGATGGCTCAGTGGTTAAGAGCACTGACTGCTCTTCCTGAGATCCTGAGTTCAAATCCCAGCAACCACATGGTGGCTCACAGCCATCTGTAATGAGATCTGATACCCTCTTCTGGTGTGTCTGAAGACACTTATAGTGTACTTATACATAAAATAAATAAATAAATATTTAAAAAATAAAAACTTAAGGAAAAATGGTGGCCACACAGAGGCCATACAGTGTTTCAGGGACAGGGGACACTTATGGAGGGGTTGTGTCCACAGCATCTGCAAAAGGTAGGTCTACGGTACTATGGAAGAGCCGCGAACAGGACTCAGGAGCCCTGGGTCATCCAGTTGAAGGAGCAGGAGGAAGTGGCCATCTCTAGGAGAAACAGGCATCTTCCCTGTGTGATGCTTGTTTATGCCTGCATTGCTCCGAGAGCATTGTCAAGTACTCCAGGCTCAGGGTTACAAACACTGCCCCAAACCCTGCAACACAGGTAACCTTGGCTCCTGCCAGGTTTGGTCTCTGTTTTGCCCACAGTCAAGAAACTTGAATCAAATGATTCCGTGTCCCCTCTGAAACCAGGCTTGCCTACTTAACTTCACTCACAGAGGGTGGGAAAGAAGCCACATTCCCCAAGACTCCTGAAGAAACGGTGGCCCGAGGACACGTGGGTGAACTTTCAGGAGTCTATATCCTTCGCCACACATAAAGGTGGAACTTTGCCTGGATAAATCTCAGATGTAGCTGTTACAGGCTGATACTTGCGACCATAGCACAGGAAACAAAACTGAGGCCCTAGGTTGACCTATTGACGCTCCACAGAAAGATGCCGAGCTCGTCATCTTCTGAGGCCTGGACCACATAACCCTGCCTCGTGCAAACCAATGTTTGATTTTTCTGGGATTTTTTCCCCCTTCTTGGCTGCCGCCAAATACATTCCTACGTACAAAAGTCATTGATAGAAAGAACTCTCCAACCGTGCTTGAATGTATTAATGATCAACCTGACCAGAAACCCCTACAGCTTCACAGAGATAAGACTCACTGAGAATGTGCACATTAATGAGAATGTTTTCCCTATGCCCTTCGGGAAAGGGGGGCGTCTTCTCAGGCCTCTTAAGGTGGCTAAGACCGACCCCAGCCCAGGATGGTCTGAGCAATACACCTGGTTACTTCACTGCAAGCTACAGGACCTCTGAATTGACAACATTAGGCTGCAAGGTAACATTAGCCTTGCGTTCTGCTCTCTGAATTACAGTAATCCTAACATCATTTGTTCAAGAAAGAGTTTCGCTACAAAATAAATCAAGTACTACACACACACACACACACACACACACACACACACACACAAACACACACAAGATTCACACGCTTGCTTGTTTCTTTGCTTTTTTTAAAAAGACCTAGCAATGTGCTTGATGTCTTTTGAATTTTTGCCTGCACATATATATACATATATATACATATATATGCGAAACACATGCATGCAGTACCCACAGAGGCCAGAGGAGGGCATCAGATCACCTGGAAATGGAAGTTGACGAGCAACGGGTGCTAGGAACTGAACGTAGGTATTCGGCAAGAGCAGCAAGCGCTCTTAACTGCTGAGCCATCTCTCCAGACTCTGTGTTTTGAACTTTCTCAGTCGCAGGGAACAGTGATGCTGCTGTCACTACACTGGCATCTCCAAGTGCCATGTGCCCTGCCCTGGGACAGCATTTTACACACGACTCAGTCTGCGCTTACAGCTCCCTTTAATGAAATAAATTTTTTTTAAAGATTTGCTTTAACTCTATTCATGGCTCTATGGAAGTATATGACTGGAGAGGCCAGAGAAGGCATCGGAACCCCTAGATCTGGGGTTGCCTCACAAGGGCAACTATTAACCTCTGCACTTCCTCTCTCCCTCCCCCATCTCTGCCTCTCTCCAGCCCTCTAAGATGGGACCACTGCTCCCCTTCGGCATAGATGAGTAAACGGGCATCTTTTTTGCTGAGCAAATACACCCCCAGGCACAGTATTTTCTTGTAAAAATGTCCTTCCCACATGGTGATGAGAGAGGCTAAAGGACAGAGAGTTGCTAACAGAAGAAGTGCTAAGAGTCCTTTAGGAAGTACCAGGTGCACGGGGAGCCTTTCACAGAACGGAAAGTACACAAAGCAAGAAGGCTCACACACCTCAAGAGACTAGAAAGACCTCTGCTTCCCTCCTCCCATCTATAAGAGATCTACTCAGCCATACACGCCACCTACTGAAGGTAAAGCTACCAGGGAACCAACAATAATCATATCAAATAGCTAGTGGGTCCATCCATGATATTTATTCTTTAATAAAACTGAACTTTCGTTCTTATTATATGAATACATACGCTATATATTGTGGCTTAAAATGAATATTGTTGCTAAAACTGAACCAGTTAGCATTTTCTATGCAGCCGGCGCTAAATGCTTTTAAGATATATATTTTTTTAATTTATGTATAGGTCTGTGTGAGTATTTATTACCTGTGGTCATAGTATCCACAAAGACCAGAAGGATGCTGGTTCCTTGAAGCTGAAGTTACAAGCAATTGGGAGCTGCCAGATGCGGGTGGTGGATACAGAACTGAGATCCTCTGTAAGAGCAGCAAGTTCTCTTGACCACTGGGCAATCTCTCCAGCCTCCACTGTGATACTTTATATGCACCTTTTCTCTCCTAATTGTTACAACCACTTCAAGGTTACAAAACTGCCACCAACACTCTTTTTTTTTTTAGAAAAGATAGCATCAGGTAACATAATGCCAACATACAAATCTTGATCCTGCCCAAAGCCCTATGTTCATACCCACTGTCCTTCATAAAGCTATTTGGTTTCTTAGCACTTGCTAGCTTTTATGAAGCACTAGCTAGAAAGCTCTGCTCACTTAAATGTTCCTCACATCCGGAACTTCCACATCTTCTACTATTTTTGCTTTGTATTTCTTCCACCTCCACAACAATATCTAAGAAAGGACAATCAGTCACGAAACCATAAGGTAATGTTTCTGAGGTAGAGCCAAGGAACACTTGCTTCTCACAGAGCTAGCCTGCACTCGTAGCCAGTCCTCCTGCTCAGACAGAATGGGATCCCAATTTGCTCCAGCGCTGTGGTTTCTGAAGTCTTCCCCATCCTAGAGGTAAAGCTCACTGGTTGTCAATCACCTTTATAAGCTACACACACACACATGCATACACACACACATACACACATACACACACATGCATTCACACACATACACATATGCACACACATACACACATGCATATATACACACATACACACATACATACACATACACACATATGCATACACACATATACACACATGCATACACATATGCACACACATGCACACATGCACACACATATGCACACACACACACACACACACACACACACGTTCCTTTACTTCTCTGCTGAAATAGCTTAGGACTCAACCTTGAAAGTGTTTATGCTTCTACACTGCCTATGGGGAATTCTCATTCTGCGTTGAACACGTGTTTTGTAATTACAAAAAACGAAGTACTCATACAGGGACCCCATCTTTGATGCTGTTCCCTGGCAAGAACCACCACCATATCCTAGATACACTAAACCACTCCCCATCTTTCATAGCAACCCCTCCTTTTCACAGAGTAGAATTCATTTAACTGATTGACGTGAATCAACACCATGACTCCTAGTGGAGTCTATCAAAATGCTGAGGGCTAGTTATGAAAGAAATACAACATGATCATTTCTTCCCACTAAAAAATGTGGGGCATGGCATGCATTTAAGGCCGAGCCTGCCCATGAAAAATCTAAACTCAAAAGTAAATTCCCATGCCAAAAAAAAAAAAATTACTGACCAACAAGATCGATAATTATCATCAAGATACCAACAAAAATGCCAGACATTCTTTATGGCTATTTCAAAGTAGTTTTTTTTTTTTTAAGGAAGAAAAAAACTAGTAATTTTCCCTATATTTTGGTCTAGTGGTTTTTATGTATATCAATTAGACTCCGTGATCATGCAAGAATGGTATTTTATTTCTTTGACTACGACCCTACTGCTCATTTTAACCTCAGTGAATTTTTTGTCCATTACATAGAAGACTCTCTCCACTAATAAAAATGCGACCTATTAAAGATTAACTTGCCCCCAGGACAGTCTCTCTAAAAACAAATTCCAAACATTATAATCGACAATTTACACTCTGAAGGCTGGAAGACCAACAACCTTACTTAGCCTGGTTTAAAATGGAAAATCCCATATACTTTTAAAGGCTATTGTGAAAAGAAAAAAATGTAAATCACAAATTCACCCTAACCAGAAATACAAACAAATGTAACCTCTCCCTCCTTGACCCTCTCCATGGGAGAAGTTTCCACCTAAAAATACCTAAATTTTTCTTTGACCAGATATCAGTTTTTATCTATTTTGCTTTTGCAACTCCGAACATGCAAATGATTTCTGCTTCCCAACCATCTGTCAATATATGTCGGACATTACAAACTGCGGAATGTACTTGACATGAGCTGGACCCAGACAGTAACACTGCATTGTGAAGCTCTCAGTATTTACCAACACTATAACAAGTCTTGACCCTTAGGCATCAAATGCTTCCCTTCCACAAAAAACTACAGAGGTTCTTTTAAAAAAAAGGGGGGGGCGGGGAACTGAGGGCAGAGGGAAGCCTGGGAGCTTGCCCAAGGTCCCACAGAGATTTGAACGCAAGTCTGAGCAACTCTAGAGGTCACACCCACTACAGCATAAAGCAAATAAACACAAGATCGCCCTTGGTTCACAAATGTGGTGATTCTATGGGGTCTATGTGGGTGGGGAAGAGTAAAAAGTTACCATGGTACACCGTGCGCTCCCTGGGTTCTATACTCTGTGACGTCAGGGCTTACTTTGCCAACCAGGTAATGTTAAGTAACTCTGGAAAATGACTCAAAGAACTTTCCAACCACTAAGTGGTTAACTCATTATGTATATGTCGATATAGGCTCGCTATAGGCTCACTGCTAAACATGGTTCACATTTTCTGAACTTTCTACCCATATGTCACTGAATCCAAAATGGAAAGTCACTGAAAAAGAAAACCCCAAGGAGAACTCGGATTTTACAAGTGAACTGCCAGCAACTGACCCACCGCGGTATTTGTGTAGGGTATCCCTGAAGGATGCTACCATGGTGTTCTTCGGAGGGAGTAATCGCTCAGTCTGTTTCCAACGCAAGGAAGTTGGAAAGTGGCTGGGATCTTGAGGTTCGCTACAATCTTAACAATCCTTCTGCAACGTAATTGTAACATTTTTGTTTGTAAGCCCCAAACTAGGCAGACTTGTGGAACTAATAAGAAGGCATCGCAGATGAAAATTCCTGAAATGTAAGCCGGCTTCAATTTTCAGATCCATTGCTTTCCTACAAAGTTACATAATTTCAGGGAAAACGAGCCCAAGACATGACATTTGGGATGTTTATCAATACAAACAAGCAACAAAGGAGAGGAGTTCTCAGGCCTTCCAGAAACGCCTGCCAAGCCCTCCTGATACTTCTCTCCACCAAGTTATTGTTTAGGAAAACATGTTGTTCTCTCTTAAAATAACCCTCTTAATTGTTCTGAAAAGCCACTTCATTTCCAGGGAGGAATAACTCGCTCCCATACTGCGATACATTGACAGATAAAGTCAAAATAAGTCACACAGACAGCCATAAAAGCGAGTCTGTAGACCTCCAAGCTTTCAGAGCTGAGGGATGAGAGCTACTGAATCTTCACCGCTCTCCCTTGCTGGGAGCAGGGGCCACGAGTCTTAAAACTAACGCTCGTTCCAGCTACCTCATCTCTGCCTTGGGACGTGGGAGGTGAGCCACACAGGTAGGATGCTAATGAACACTTTCAAAGGTCAAAATGACCTTGGACTTGTTACCACTCGCTCTAATCCTAACGCAATAAATCAGAATTTGCTTCCGATCCAGTGTGGAGAAAGTTTTTTTTTCTTCCTGGGAAAGTCCCAGAAACTCTTATAAAAGAGTTTAAAAAATGAAAAATGAAAAAAAAAAAAGCCCAAATTATGAAAGTCAAGTCAGACTCCCACAGCTGCAAGGGAGAAGTTTATGAACTGAACGTAACTCAAGATGTCTTTTAGGAGCCCGGCTGCCCTGACACATGCTCCCCTCACACTGCCAGGACACAGATCCCCACGCCTGGGTGACTTGCTCCAGCCCAAGACTCCGGCGTGGGGGCGGGGGCTCCCAGTTGAAGCCTTGACATCTGCAGCGTTTTTTCCAGGCGACCAGAGCAGGCCCTAGCTGGAGGAAGCGGATACTGACGAGGGGAGGGAAAAGACGCCGCAGGGGTGGCCCGGACTCCCGGCTGCGGGCTGCGGGCTGCGGGAAGCCGGGCAGAGTCCCGCACACTGGGCGGTCCCAGAGCAGGAGGCTGCTACGGCCCAGATGTCCCAGCTGCAGCTGGCACCGCCTCGGTCCTAATGGCAACTTCGGGGAGGCACCATAAACTCGGGCCTCCAGTTCCTCCGATCCGGGGGAGCTGGCAAAGTTGGGGGGGGGTGTCCCGTGGGCGGACTGGGCGACGATCCCGTGACTGCCTTGAGAGAAGATCGGGAGCAGGGGCATGCCTACCTTGGAGCATGGCCTCGAGTTTCTTCCTGTCCACGCGGAAGCGCTCCTCGCTCCACTCGGGGCTGTGCAGGAGGGGCGCCGCGGCCACCAGATCGTCCTCGGAGCCGGCCACCGGCGAGTCGGTGCTGCGCTCGCTGTTGGAGCCCGGGTCCGACTGCGCCGCCGCCAGGTAGCCCGGCTCGCCCTGCGCGGCCATGGTGCGAGCGGCGCTCGGGCTGCCGCCGCCCCGGCCCAGGCCGATGTGGCTCGGCGCGCCGCAGCGCTAGCTCGTGCCCCCGCCGCCTCCGTGGCCGCGGGAAGCCCTGCGCATCACCGCCTCGGGCGCCGCCCCCCGCCCCGCCGCGCCGATCCGCTGCGCCCCGGCCCCCGCCCGCCCGCAGCGCCCGCTCCGAGCGCACAGAGCAGCCCGCGCCTCCGGCCGCCGCCAGCCCCGCCGCCGCCTCGCGCGCTCATTGGCCGGCCCGGCCCACGGGGAGCGGCGGGCGGGAGCGGCCAGCCTGCGCCCTCTCACACGCACCACGTCCACACGCCGCGCGGCACCGCCCGGAATGCCTGACCCATCGCGTGGACCCTCGGGCTCCCGGACACCCCAGTCAAGTTCGAACCCAGAGCTGCTGGGGTGGCCGCCAGGCGCCCTCGTCACTTACTGCCACTTTTCTGTACCTTTGATGGAAACTCCATCAAAACTCACAAACTCTGATGGAGACTCAATCAAAGATTCAACACCCGCCAGGCACACAAGTTTCATTGTCCACACCCGTGTCCCTAACTACCACTTTTCTGTCCCTACGCCCGGATTCCGTCCCTCTCCATACTCAGAATACTCCAAACTTAGACCAGGTTCAAGCACAGCGTGGTCTCAAAGTGCTCAAAGGGTTCACTCCTATTACAGACCCTCAGGACACCCGGAGTCTGTCCCATAAGTCTGAATGAGAACAGAGAATTATAAAAAGCAAAGAGATCTGGAGGGCAGGGCAGGCAGGATTGACGACCAACCTTTGCAGACCTTAGAGTAGACCTGACTCTAACGGTTACAATCCAAAGTCACCTTTGCCTCGCCAAGGTGAGCAACACAAGCAGGCCTCTACCGAGCCTTTGTGACTTTCAAGGAAGAGACGGAGATGGGCGAATGTGCCCTTCTCTGGCTTTAATTTCTGGCCTTGATTCAACAAGACACCGAAGCATCTATCCCTGTCCGAGATCATAGAGATGGCTAGCTCATTCTCTGGGGACAGGCTGGGGGCTCCTCTCTGTCCTAGGCAGCCCGTAGATGAAAGCCTCGTAATTTCTGATGCTGACTTCCTGCCAGCCCACACACCAGCACCATTGCTCTCAAAGTGGAGCATGGAGCTCAGAGGACGAGGTCTTGCTGTGAGCTTGGGACACTCCTCCCCATGCCCCACAGACCCACACCGCCTTTCACTGAATGACCAAACGCACAAGAATATCTGTTCATCTTGAGAGGAAGATAATGATAATTACAACAGAAAAGCAGTGTCCGGCGGAGGGAAGAAGTAGGTTTATGAGTGGGGCGAGCCATAGGTTCACCGGGGGGCCATAGATAATTTAAACAGTGTGTTTAAATCAAAACTCTTACAGGGGGCTGGAGAGGTGACTCAACCTAAGCGAACTGGCTGTGAAGCCGGACAATCTGAGTTAGCCCCTGAGGCCCCACGTGGTGGAAAGAGAGGCCAACCCGGGCAGGTTGTCCTTTGACCATCCAAAAAGCAATTTGGAATACACTCTCACACACATACACGAATAGATAATAAAATGGGACTTTTAAGAATCTCCAGCTGGAGAAATGGCACCGCAGTTAGAGAGTTCTCGGTACTTTCCCGGGGAACCAGAGTTCCATTCCCAGCACCCACCTTGCATGGCTCACAACTGCCTGCAAGTCCAGCTCAGTGGTATCTGGTGCCCTCTTCTGGCTTCTTCTGTCACCTGCATTTGAGGACATGTACATACACGCATTCACACACATTCACACACACACACACACGCCATAGATAGATAGATAGATAGATAGATAGATAGATAGATAGATAGATAGATAGATAGATAGACAGACAGACAGACAGACAGACAGACAGACAGACAGACAGACAAATGTGATTTTTTTTTTTTGGTTCTTTTTTTCGGAGCTGGGGACCGAACCCAGGGCCTTGCGCTTCCTAGGCAAGCGCTCTACCACTGAGCTAAATCCCCAACCCCAATAAATGTGATTTTTAAATTCTTCCAGGATCAGCACTTACTTGGCTGAGCTGGAACATGGATATAATTCACAGATGAGGAGTCGTGTAGAAGCAGCTCAAACGGGGTGGCGCACACCTTTAATCCCAGCACTCGGAAGGCAGAGGCAGATGGATCTCTGTGACTCTGAGGCCAGCCTGGTCTACAGAGAGAGTTCCGTGACATCCAGGACTACACAAAGAAACCCTGTCTTGAAAGGAAAAAGAAGTGACGTGATGGACACACAAAAAGTGACTTGATGAGGAGCAAGTGGAGAAGGGAACAAGAATCCGACTGAGTTCTATACCTGATATTACTGTCCAAATTGCTCTGCCCAGTGTGGCTTCCACTGACCTGAGAACAGATAACCTGTTCAGTTCCTCCCTACTAACCCATGTGCTCTGACTCTTCTAATCGCTGTTAGTGATTCCTCAGCAGAACATAGTTACCACCAACAGGGTCTAATTGACAGCACCCACAGTCTTCCGACTGACCGGGTATTCGCCCTCTTTCCCTGGGAGTGAATAATCAGAGGAACCTTGCTGTGTTCTGGGTATTCCGTCAACCCTGAGGAATGGTAAGCAACGAGAGGCACAAGCCTTGCACTCCCGAGACTTCTGGGAGGAAAGGCAGGGTGCTGCCCCAAGATAATTACATATTAAGGAATCTCTATAGCAACCACTGTAAAGGGGGACTCAGGACACAAGAGAAAACCTGTAATGCCCTAACAGGTTCATAAAGGTCGGTGACGCTCACCAAAAGACTAACTCAAGAATTCACCTGCTCCAGAAATATTACCCAGGCAGGAGAGGGCCGTTCCTGCAAAGTATGATAGAACCATAATGGCATCCCTGAGAGCTGAGGACCAAACCCAGGGCCTTGCGCTTGCTAGGCAATCGCTCTATCACTGAGCTAAATCCCCAACCCTGCTTTTACCATTTTGATGTCAGAGGAAACTGAGGCACAAAAGGTAAAGGGACCAGCCCACAGGTGCTAGACACTGAGCAGAAAGCCACCTTGAGTGTCTGATTAACACAAGAATTCTGTGGAGGAGGAGATGTGGCATCTTTCCCTTGTTTTCTGCAACAAGGAGAAAGGCTAACAGGGCCAGCCAGGACAGGAAAATGGGGAATTGGGTAAGCTAAGATGAGAGTTTCAAGTAAGAAGTGAGTTAGTTATAAGATGAGGGTCTCAAGCTCGATATGCCCCCAATCAGTCCAGTCAGGGGTTCTATCTTCATTCTCAGAACAAACGGAAAGCACACAAAAGTTTTAGGTAAACGGCAGTGTGGTTAAATATGAGCATTAACAATATGCCATTGGGGTTGGGGATTTAGCTCAGTGGTAGAGCGCTTGCCTAGGAAGCGCAAGGCCCTGGGTTCGGTCCCCAGCTCCGGGGGGGGGGGGGGAACAATATGCCAGTGTATTACAGAGGACAGACTACAGGGCAAGGAGAGAAGAGTTGGACCAATGTAGACTCTACACGAGAATCTTAAAACGTAGACAATGCAGATGCCATCCGAGGCAAGGACCATGTGGAGAGATGAGAGGATTGTGGGAAGCCTTCCTGTGTCATCAGCTACACTGGCAGTGGACACAAAGGATGATGGGAAAGGCGTGTCTTCAGGACACACAGAGATTGGTGATGGGAGCTGGATTATAGAGCTTGCTGGGAGACTGTTATACCGGAGGAATGACCTACTTGTCCATCTCAACCTAGTGAGGATGGGGTGTCGTTGAGAACTCTGAAAATATATCAGATAGACAATGGGATATGACAGTCAGGGCTTCAGTTCCGGGATCATAGATGGGGAGAAGCCTATGCTCTTCGCCTGTGTGCAATCGTTCTATCAAGAATCAGGAATGGGACTTGGCTGGCTAAAGAGAAGACAAAAATAAAGCTTAGGGACGAGTTGATTAAACATTCTGGCATGGGTTGGTCACATATCGGACAGAGAACAGAAGGCAAGACAGAAGCAGCAGTAAGAAAAAGGGAGAAAGCTAGCCCGGGTTTTGCGATGTTGGCACAGGAGAAAGATGGCTTCTCAAATGAGACTACAACTGTGCCTGTGCAGTATGGGGCGGTCGACATGCTCTTTGCTTGAAATCACTGAGACTTTAGAAGTAGCCTGGAGAGGAATGGTCAAGGTGGGCGAATCATTAAACAAGGGAAGAGGACGACTCTTGGAGAAGCATTTCACTAAGGATGGACGAGGAAGTCCCTAGAATAGGCAGAGAACAAAGAGTGAAGTCCGCTGGTTGGTGTTGGAGTATTGACTTCAGGCTTTCTAAGGTTTGAATATCTTAAATGCCCAGAGAGGATCCAGTTGGTAGAAACTAAACATTCAAAAATGGTTTTTATACCGCAGGGCTTTGAGAGCATCGGTAAAATTATTAAAAGACTTACAAAGTAGAAATCATTCCCCTGTCAACTCACAGGTCGGCTGTCGGGTTTCATTTCTAAGGCACAAGGAATTCCTATGTCTCGTGACTTTTCTTTTCTTAAGACAGTGTCGAGCTAGTTTGCTAAGAGTTTGGGGAAATAGCTCTCAGTGGAGTGGGAAAAGTAGAGGGTTTGGCTTTGTTTTTTGAGAAGATGTTGGGATGTGTGTGCACGTGCTCCTGTATGTACATGTGGGTAGAAGCAGATGACAGCCAGTGTCATTCCTCAAGAAACTTCCATATTGGTTTTTTTTTTTTTTTGAGACAGTCCCTCATTGGCCTATGGCCTGCCAAGTATGGCCAGTGAGCCATAGACTTTCTAGACCTCTGACAGTCTGCCTGTCTCTGCTTCTCCAGAACTGGGTTTATAGGCACATTCCAACACACCTGGATTTCATGTGCGGCTTCTGGAGATAGAAGTTGGGGCCTCATGCTTATGTAGCAAGCATTCCACCAACAGATCCATTCTGCAGGCTTTTAAAAGCTTTTCGAGGTAGCCTTCGCTTCTGTGAAAGGCTGGGCCAGCCTGGATTATGTGATTCACATGGATACTCACAATCTCTAATTGCTTTGGGATGCTTGTCTTGAGATTTTCTACAATCCCAAGCTACTTCATAGGTATAGAGACAAAGAAAACAGGAGTCTCATCAAATATATACAGCATCGGGAACTAGAAGGCAATGGGGCAATGCCTACTGGGAAATCATTTCACATGCAAAACTATCCATGAAACACAAATCTAAACCTCGTTCTTAAAATAAGAAAACTATGGATGGGTGGATGGATGGATGGATGGATGGATGGATGGATGGATGAGTTAGTAGATGGATGGATAGATGAATGGATGGATAGATATGAGAGAGAGAGAGGATGGATGGACAGACAGATGGATGGATAGATGGGCGCGTGGGTGGGTGGATGGATGGATGGATAAGTAGATGGATGGATGGATGGATGGATGGATTAGTAGATGGATGGATGAATGGATGGATGGATGGATGGATGAGTGGATGGATGGATGGATGGATGGATGGATGGGTGGATGGATGGATGGATGGATGGATGGATGGATGGGTGGATGGATGGGTGGATGGATGGATAAGTAGATGGATGGATGGATGGATGGATGGATGGATGGATGGATGAGTAGATGGATGGATGGATGGATGGATGGATGGATGGATGGATGGATGGGTAGA
Source organism: Rattus norvegicus (assembly GCF_021556685.1). NCBI lineage: Eukaryota > Metazoa > Chordata > Mammalia > Rodentia > Muridae > Rattus > Rattus norvegicus. The sequence goes on along the minus strand of NC_141553.1, from coordinate 18,232,535 downwards.
TGGGTGGATGGGTGGATGGGTGGATGGGTGGATGGGTGGATGGATGGGTGGATGGGTGGATGGATGGATGGATGGATGGATGGATGGATGGGTGGATGGATGGATGGATGGGTGGATGGGTGGATGGATGGATGGATGGGTGGATGGGTGGATGGGTGGATGGGTGGGTGGGTGGATGGATAGATGGATGGGTGGGTGGATGAGTGGGTGGATGGATGGATGGATGGATGGATGAGTGGATGGATGGATGGATGAGTGGATGGATGAATGGATAGATAGATAGGATAGATCATAGAGTTTGTAGATATAAAATTTTTATTATACTTTAAGGGAGCTACTAAAGACTGCATAGTACCCCAAGTAAGAGAATGAAACAAGAGCTAAAAAAAAAAACCCAAAAACAACAACAACAAAAAACAGAATATAGAACCCAAATGGTCCAGCACAGGGGTGTAAAGGAACAGTTCAAGACAGCAGTGCAAGAACCTGAGCTGGAATAGGTCAGGCGCTCAAGATTCTGGTGTCTTCTGGATCAAATCTTAAAGCACAGAACTCCCAAAGGCATTAAGAACACCCGGTGAAGGCTTTGATACCATCAGCTGACAGCAAACTCGAGGTGTGTATGAGCTCAGCTACTGAGTCCGAGTGCAATGAGCTGCTCTGTGGGGATGTCAGCCTTCTGGGTCTAAGCAGCAGAGCTGAGCTGCAGCCAGTGTCCTGCAGAAGTGATGGTGGCAACTGGGAATACCCACCGATCTACCCCACATTATGTTAGAGCTGGACCGGGAGTCTGGAGTGCTGGGAACTGTCCTGGGGTGTAGAGGGGCGAAGGAGCAGTGCTTTTACAAAAAAACAAGTCACTCCCAAGGAGACATCAGTAAATTGTGACGAAAGCTCTTTGATGATGGAGAAGGGACTGTCTTACCACGTTATTCAGAGGTACATGAGTGGACACAGAGCCAATCTGGAAGTTGGAAGTTTCTAGTAGAAAGCAAGGAGCGGAGAAAAGGCCTGCCAGGCTCTTATTTTGGATTAAGTTGTTTGGGTGTGTTACTTTCATTTTGGAAAAGTAATTAAAGGAACATATTCTTATTATATCATCATTGAAATGAAGAGAAAGGTAAGTAACAGAACCAAGAATTCAAGGGAACCGTGCGCTTTCCGCAAAAACTGAAGCATGATTAAAACCACACCTTTTGTCTTCCCGAGCACATGGGGGGGGGGATTTTCTGGCTTTTTTTTTTTAAACTTTCCATTTCTTGAGGGAGAGAATGGTTTTCAACTCACTTGACACTCAAAGTATAGAAACAGACCCTTCAATGAATCAAGCCTCATCTCCAAAAACATGTCACTTGAAAAACATTTTTATAGAAATCTACAAGTACATCAAGTCTTCAAACTTGCCTGGTACCAGTGATGAAGCCTTCAATCCCAGCCCCTGGGAAGCAGAGGCAGGCAAGTCTTTGAGTTGGAGGCCAGCCTGGTCTCCAGAGTAAGTTACAGGATGGCCAGGGCTACACAGAGAAACCCTGTCTTGAAAAGAAAACCAACCGAACAAAAAAAAAAATCCCAAGTTCACAAAAAAGTAATTTTTTTAAGAAAAAATAAGATACTCATGTTATTTATCTTAAATATATGCATCTAATCTTAATTAAAGGATGGAAAAACTACTTGGAGCATTTTAAGAAAAAAATGGATTGGTTTGTTTGTTTGTTTTTTACAGGTATGATGGTCTTGCTTGTTTCTTCTAAGGCAAAAATACAAAAATACTGACCCCAAACTTAAATGTTTTGTAATAGTCACATGGGTTTATATTAAAGAGACTGTTCTACTTTTAAATTTAAAATTACTTTCATTTATTCTTTGAAAACTTCACACCAGGCACCCTCCCTGTGCATCCACGAATCTTCTCACTTCTTTTTCTTTCTTTCTCATTTGTTTGCTGAGACAAGGTTTCTCTAGTTCTGGCTATCCTGGAACTAACTCTTGTAGACCAGTGTACCAGCTGGTCCTGTGTGTCATCTTGACACAAGCTGGAGTTATCATAGAGAAAGGAGCCTCAGTTGAGGAAATGCCTCCATGAGACCCAGCTGTAAGGCATTTTCTCTATTAGTGATCAAGGGGGGAGGACCCAGCCCATTGTATGTGGTACTGTCCCTGGGCTGGTGGTCCTGCATTCTATAAGAAAGCAGGCTGAGCAAGCCATGTGGAGCAAGCCAGTAAGCAGCACCCCTCCATGGCCTCTGCATCAGCTCCTGCCTCCAGGTTCCTGCCCTGCTTGAGTTCCTGTCCTGACTTCCGTCAATGATGGGTTACAATGTGGAAGTGTGAGCCAAATGAACCCTCTCCTCCCCAAATTGCTTTTGGGTCATGGTGTCTCATTGCAGCAACAGGAACCCTAAGACTGGCCTTGAATTCAGAGATCTGCCTACCTTGCCTCAAATGCTGGGATAAAAGGCCTGTGTCACCCCTGCCCAGTGGCACTTTAGCCTCTTCAGCCCTTGGCATTCAATTATGTCTGAATCATCTCAATGCATGACCACTTGCTTCCCAGGTGACAGCTCATAGTGCTCAACCCAGGCTCTGGTTCTGCTTCCTGCCTCAGACTCCCGCCTTGCACACCCCAACAACAGGGAGCCATTTGTGGTCTAGACTGCCCTCCTCAAAGCGCTTTGCAAACACTGTCTCCCCATCTGCATATTCTCCTGCATCAGTGCTCACTGCCAACTTATCCAGCTTTCCCTGACCTTTTATTTCCAAGGAATGCCATGCTGGTCCTATTAAAACAATTGTCTGGGCATTCCTACTGTGTCATCATCGTCATTGTCATCGTCATCATCATCACCATCATCATCATTATCATCAACAACATCACTGTTGTCAGCATAATGCACCTGATGCCTGAGATTCTGCAGGGAGGGCACCTGCCTTTCATCTTGTGTTTCCTACCCCCAGCCATTCCCTGGTAAAAAGTTTGGGGTCTTTTAACCATGAGGTTAAAACCTCACTCACACGAAGAGAAGAGTTTAGCGAGACTCCAGCTGCCACTGAAGATGCTGCATTCTCTGCCCATTGAGAGATTGAACCTGTGGAAGGACACAGGAGGAGTGTCATCTGACACAAAATAAACGTAAACTCATGTGGTCAGGCTGCGAAGATGGCTATGTGGGGGCAGACACTTGCCTGACACCCCAGTTTGATCCCCAGAAACCAAAAGAAGCCTGGAAAGAGGGAGGAACCTCTACAGACGTATCCCCTGACCCTTGCATAAGGTCACCATCACACAGCCAGAAGCCTCAGGCTGCCTAAGGGTTTTATCACTTTCTATTTTGAAAGAGGAGGAGTTCAGTACCTTCCGGTTGTAGGTAAAGCCCTTTCTAGGTGTAGAGGGAGTGGCTAGGGTTCTCTTGCTAATTCCATAAGATGAATTTGGAACAACAATTAAAAAAAAGTCTCAAAACAAAAACAACAACAAAAAAACAAAACAAAAACAAAAACAAAACCCTGGACCATCAAAAAGAGACTAGGCTGGATGGATGTGGGCAGGTGAGGACAGACAGACAGACAGACAGACAGACAGACAGACAGACAGACAGGGGATACTGAAGATGGACGCGAACTTTCATAGTTATCTGTATCTCAGACAACAGTAGTGCCCTGCTGAGACTACCACCCAAGGAGGCTCATCCGGCCCAGACTCACAGCTTCCCCCGTTGTCATGGTTTCAAGGCTCCTGTTAATTGTGTTTTTGATGTTCAGTGCTGACATCACCTTGAGTCCTTTGATCCCTAGACTAACACCCACACGTGTAAGTCATCCTCCCAGCTCCCTGGAACTTAAGAAAATGGAATGTTTTTGGCGGAAGACAACAGTAGGTATGTGCAAAGTTGTACCTTCCCATAGCGTGTTCTTTTTAATGAACCGACAGCCTGCTGGCGATGTGACTTACGGGTTTAGCCAGAATGGAAACGTTCGGAGCCAGAAAAACATCCAGCCCTCAGGCTGGCTGGGCTTCTGAGGCCACACTCAGGCACAAGGTAAAAGCCACCATGGCCACTTACCTGCTAAACCACACATCAAACGACGAGAAATCACTTCCAGAAATAGGAGCCAATGGAGTTTTCTGAGTGAGATTTCCCAGGCAGCTGGTGTGGGAAGTGCGAGCCATCAGAAGATTCTCAAAAGCCACAGCCAGGACCAAAGTGCACAGAAAACCCAACCGCCAAGTCCATGGCTTCACCCTGCCTGGCCTCTTTGATGGCTGCCATTACTAAGCTGATCATAGCTTGCTTCCACTCCAGGTCAGGAAATGCTTCTCCACACATAGTCTGAGCTTAGCCAAGGCTAAGCACTGGCAGTTGGCTCTCACTGTTGAATCTCGCTTGCCGAGTCGGATCCACCACTGCAGTTAAACGTCCAGAAGACAGATAGCCCCCAACAAGCGCAAGCGACTGGCTGCTTCCTCAGTGGAGGGGAGCCTGAGAGGGAGAGACACAGACATGCTGGTCTCAGCTCATCCCCTCACGACAGCTGACAATGAGTAAGAATCAAACAAGTGCGCCCCCATCAGACTGGGCAGTGACCCCTGGTCATATGCGATTGTCAATCAATGTCATCAAGTATCAATAGCCCTTAACTGGACCTCAGGAGATGCAGACTTTAAACTCAAAATACATCCTTTCTCTAATTATATAACTCTGGGCAAGCCTTGTTCTTGGACTAAATTCCACCTGTAAAAATCGGAGACATATTTGCTGTGGACTATATTGAATTTGGGGATTGCTCATGACACAATGTCTTCCCGACCTGAGGGGATTGCTTGCTTAGAAGTTAAATGATCGGTTCTGCAACAGGCTGAGGCAAAGTTGAACCCACACAGAAAACCCCCCAGCCCCCCCAGACCCTCACCCCCAACCCCCATCCCCGATGATTTGGTACTGTAGACAAAAGTGCAGGCAGAATGAGAGAGGTCAGTCAGTCATTGTCCCGTAGAGAAAAGAGCACAGCTGATCCAGCCAAATCCCTGGTGACCACCCACTAAGCCGCTGGCCACTTGGACCTGGGTGCATTATTTATTTCTGCCACGCTAACTGACTCCCAAATCTAGCAGTTTAAAATGGCAAACATTTGTTATTTCTGGGTCTTGGGTATTTTTTTTAAACTTTATCATGAAGAACTTGCAAATTTAAAAAAAAAAAAAAGTTGGGATATTTCTGGGTTTCGAGAGGTCAAGAGTCCCCATGTAGTCTCTCTGGGTGCTTACTGGCTGCAGGTCATTCAGAAGGCATCACTTCCGGATCATCTAGGACTGTGGTGGTCAGGCCAGAGCTTAGGTGAAGGAAGCTTCTGCTTCCGACTCCTGTGGTTGTTAGAGCAATCCACTTCCTTTCAGGCTGTCGGGTCAGGGGTCTCATTGCCTCTCTGACTACTATTGTGGTTTGGATCTTTAATGTAATATATTAAAGACTTGACACTAGGAGAGGTGAGACCTAGAGGTTGCACCCCTGAAGGGGACACTGAGACTTCAGCCGCTGTGAGTTGCTGTCTTTGTTTGCCAACCACCATGAACCAAACAGACCTGTTATGCCCCCGTCCAGAGCGTCCATTACAGACCCAAACCAACAAAACCAACAGACCACGAACTGAAACTTCAGAACTAAGAACCCATTGGGACCTTTCCAGGTTTTCAGCTGTTTATATCAGCTATATGCCACCACAATAGAAAGTTGGCAACACAGTTGCGGTGGGCTAGATGTTCCCCTGTGTTCAGCTTGGTCCTTTCCACAGAGCAACCTGAGTTTGGAAGCTTGTTAGATACTCAAGGAAATGACCTGTTATGGGGTTGCAGAGATGGCTCGGAGGCTAAGAGCAAAGGACCTGGGTTCGGTTATGAGCACCCCACATGACTGCTCGCAACTGTCTGTAACTCCAGATCCAGAGAAGCCAATGCCCCCTTCTGGCCACTTGGGGCACTGCACATACATGGTGCACCTATCAGCATGCACGCAAATCCCGGTCCACATAAGGTAAAATAAATACATCTGTTTTTTAAGCAGCACAATGTACTCTGCACATTTTCTTCATTAGAAGCATACAGTCCATTCAGGAGGAGAGAAGAGGAGAGAGAGAGAGAGAGAGAGAGAGAGAGAGAGAGAGAGAGAGAGAGACCAACCTGGTGGCGGTAGTGCATGAGCTTGGGAGGTAGAAGCAGGCAGATTTCTGAGTTCGAAGTCAGCCTGGTCTACAGAGTGAGTTCCAGGTTTGCCAGGGCTCCACATAAAAATGTGTAGGGCACTTTAAACTATAGCATGTATAGGAAACGCTCTAAAAGACCAAATAATAATAGCAATACCTGAAAATACGTCACAGATAGATTATATGCAAATATGCCATGATATGCAAATATGCCGCAAGATACGCTATATGTAAATATGTCACAAGATACACCGGATGCAAAGTGGGACTTACATCAACGGCGTTACTATTGTGACACTGGTACCATTCGGGTCAGAGAAATAAAAGTTGGTGGTTTTGCATGAGATAAGAATTGTTCTTGGTCTGCTCTGTGTGCCCACACATCACACATACGTGTCCAATGTGAAGACAGGCATGTGGAGGTCAGAGGTTGACATTGCCGTCTTCTGTCACTTCCGACCTTGGTTTGCGAGACAGGGTCCCTCAATGAAACTGAAGCTCACCGATTGGCCAGGCTGGCTGTCCACTGAACCTCAGAGAGCCTTCTATCTCCACTCCTGGGCCCAGGGCAGAAGCTACACACCCGGCTTTTTATATCGGTGCTAGAGATGGAAACTTAGATTCCTGTGCTTACAAGGGTCTCATTCTAGGACTTTAGGGCGTTTCCAATTGTCTTCTGGTTTGGGGGTATGATCTCCACAAAAAGATACCCAATCAATGGTTTTTAAAGCAAGTTTATGCCCAGCCACCTTGGGATACTTCCCTGACCCGCAGCTGAGCGCTGACTATTTTTACAGACAGTACTTTGATACTTTATCTCAGCTCCAAGGTAACCACATCCCTTCAAAACTACCTAAAATAATTACATAAAGAATCAAAAACATATCAATTAAAAAAATCAGCAGAACACAAAAGACAACTCGGAAAGAGAAACAGGAGATTAACAGGGGGGAAAAAATGAACATGTAGATGCCCTTCTCAGACAATTACTTCCAACCTAGACGGCTTGAACTCTCCCAGTCCAAAGACATAAAGGGCAGAAGAAATAAGTCCCAACTGTGTGCTGTCCAGAAAAACATTGATTCTGAACCAAGGGCATCCCCATCTATTAGAGCAGGTCAGTTCCACTCAAATGATCCTCAAAGAGGACATGCTTGATCAGGCTCCCAGCATGACCTGCTAGGAACCAGCTCCCCTACGACCTCACCCGATGCTCAGGAAGCTGCCTCGGTGAATTCACAGCACCTGTGTCGATGCCAGTTTGCAGTCACCGCGTGTCAGAAAGCCACCAGCTCTCCCTGTGGCCTGCTGGGAAACAAGAAAGGTCAGAGTCTTCGGTGTGATTTGTCAGCATGTCTATACTATAATACATAGTTTAGACAGAAGCTCTCAGAAAAACAAAGGATCCTTGTATAGATTGAGATTATATTATACCATGAATATATAGTAGCCTTAAGTTTTCGAACTTTTAAATCCTGACTGAGGGCACTGAGAGGTCAGTGGTGAAGGGCTCCTAGTGGACCCAATTTCAGTTTCCAGCATCCACATGTCATCTCACAACCATCACTCAAGGTGTAGGGGGATCCCATGTGCTCTTCTGGATTCCATACACACACACACACACACACACACACACACACACACACACACACACGAGAGAGAGAGAGAGAGAGAGAGAGAGAGAAAGGGAGGGAGAGGGAGAAGGAGAGGGAGAGGGAGAGAGAGAGAGAGAGAGAGAGAGAGAGAGAGAGAGAGAATCAAATCTTGACTGTGACCATGAATAATCCAAGGGACTGGAGATATATATATTTAATATATAATTGATTACATTTAATCAATTATATATTAAATGATTATATTTAAGTAGATTATAATCATAGATTTAAAAACAGTACTTGTCTTATCTGCATTTTATATTTTATCTTTTAATCAAATGTCAACTAAGTATAACTTTCGATCTATACCCATTGAACCCTGCGTGATGAGAGATACTTTTTCAAAATTACAATTATTCTTCATCTTCCTTCCTGCTAAAGAAAATTAATGTTTTTGCATTGCTTCTACGTAAAAGACAACTTTTAATCACAACATACCCTCATCAGCCTTCGTGAAGAGCGCTGCTGCTGGCAGCTCCCTCTCCTCTCTCCTCACAAGTTGCACCCACAACTAGTAGTCTTCACACTGCTTACCACCCTGAGGCAGCACCCCGAAGCTGACTCGATTGTCATATTGAACATGGGACGGCATACAAGTGAGTGTGTGACACAGACCCTTGTATTTCAGTGATTTGAAATATGAAGATCAGGAAACCAAAGCCTACCCGTAAAAGAACCTAAAACCAGAGGCAAGGCAAAAACAAAACGGCTTTCTTAAGACCAATGGCATTTGTTGTCTGGGGAGCTGTTTATTCTACGAGTGCCTTCTGGTCTGGTCCGCTCAGTCTCCTGCTTTTGCCCTTTTTCTGTACACCACATAATCACAGCCATCTCTAGTGAGGGAACACATACTATTTGTGCTAAGAGAAAATAGGTGCCTTGGGTCTCCGGTCACAAGTTTCCTATTTAGAAGGTTTGAGTTCATCTTTTGTTTCCTTAAGATTCTCGTTGCCACTCACCATACCAAGTTTAGGATTATAAAAGTTGGGGCATTTTCTACCTTCGAAACGTAGTCTCTGTTTGCCTTTTGATGGCAAAACTAGACACGGTTACATGTGTTTCTATGTCAAGACAAGTTGGCATATGGAAACGGACTTCTCAAAAGGCAGAAATGTGTGCCCAGAGCCCTTACCAGTGGCTCCCAACCTGTGGGTTCTGATATTTACATTATGATTCATGACTGTAGCAAAATATAGTTACAAAGTAGCAACGAAATAATTTTATGGTAGGGAGCAGTCTCCACAATCTAAGGGCATTAAAGGGTTGCAGCGTTAGGAAGGCTGAGAACCACTGCCTTGGAGTTAAGAGATAGTGTACACTGAGACCTGGCTTCAGTCTGCCGTGCAACAAACAAACAAATAAACAAAATGTGCAAAAAATAAATGAAAATGCCAGTCACTCTAACTCAAAAGATATGCATATGTTAGGACCATAGGCTCAGAGGAGAAATGGGCAGGCTATAAAACAGAAAGCAATAAGAAACATTCAACCTAAAGTCTTAAGTGTCTGTAGTAGACACGTTTTAGCATGGCCAAGGCCCTGTTTTTTTGTTTTCTTGTTTTTTCCAGAGCTGGGGACTGAACCCAGGGCCTTGCACTTGCTAGGCAAGCGCTCTACCACTGAGCTAAATCCCCAACCCCCAGTAGACACGTTTTAAATACTTCCACCGTGTTTTTACCTATGTTCACTACCGACACTTCATCCCAGCCCGCAGGAGTTAGAGGCGGATGGATCTCTGAGTGTGAGGCCGGTCTGCGTCTACGGAGCGAGTCCCAGGACAGCCAGGGCTACATAGAAAAACCCTGTCTCAAAAAGGCAAACAGACGAGCAGAAATTCAGGAATGGGTTTATATCATGTGAAAGAGACGCGTAAGATTGAAGACGTATCTCTGAGGTTCAGAGCACAGACTGCTCTTGGAGAATTCACTTCCCAGCACCCACCTAAGGCAACTCTCAGTGCTCCCAACTCCAGCTCTGGGGCTCTCTCGCCCTCTTCTGGCCTCCTTTGGGCACTGCACGCATGTAGACTGTGCACACACACTCATATACACACAAATAAAAAACTGGAGTCCTAAAAAAAAAAATAAAAAAAAAATAAAAAAAAACTGGAGTCCTTAAAGTGTTTTTTAAAAAAAAAAAAAAAAAGAAAGAAGAAATGTATAAAGTAATTTAAAATTGGTGGCATCAGGAACATTTATGTTCTCAGATGAGGCAAAAATGTCAGAATGGTAAAGAGAGGTTGAGCACGGAGGCCTGCTGGGAGTCAGACATTGTCTATTTCCGCACCGTTCACCTTTTGTTCTTCTGGAGTAGATTAGATGCCTGCGGACCATCGAGAGCTGAGGAATTTTTAACTCTGCGTATTTGATAGCTCATACGCCAAGACTGTCCCATTCCAAATGGTCTGTGCTGTGATGGGGGTGTGAGGTGACAAGACACTCTCGCCAATGCGTTACTTAGAATCACGGAGCTAAGGGAAAAGAAAACACGCTGAGCTGGAACTAAGACTTTTGGGGCATTGAATAACCACAAAACTGGGTAATGTTTATTTTTTAGGTACTAATTAGCTTAAGGCACCTAAAGTGTAAGTCACAGAAAACATTTGTGGACGTGTGATCACGTCTATTCGTGCTTCTGAATACTCTTTGTTTATGATTTCATTGAATGCTAACAACGTTTGTTTTTTTTAAACGGGGTCTCCCTGTGCAGGCCAGCTCAAACTCAAGGTCACAAAGCTTTGGCTTCAGCCTCCCGAATGCTGAGATGAGAGAGGGTCATGGGGTCACAGACCACTACCCGTGCCTTAGCCAACCATCTTCTAAAGTATTTTATCTTGACCCCCTGAGAAGAGAAATTTGGAACCAAAAGACAGGAAATATTGTAACTGAGGACACGCAGCTACCAACTATCAAAGCTGAACTATCATGGCGTTGGTTTTGACTTTGAACATTTTTTTAAAACCCAATCTATGGGTTCTTTAAAGCTTAGCTATGTCTTTCATTTCGTTCTTTTTATTTATTTATTTATTTTTTCCTGGAACTTGAACATACTCTGCCCTACCAGTTTCCCCGTTGATCATTTCTGTACAGACACTTCTAGAATCACCTTTCACATGGTTTGAGAGGTTGGCTTTTCTAAAGCAAGATACCACAGTAGCTATTTTGAGAGTTTATTTGACAAGAATTTTGTTTTCCCATACAGTAGTTTTTTTCAGCAGATCGTGAGACTCTCAAAACAGAATAAAGCTAAGTTTCAGTCAAACTCATGGAGGCACCAGAGAACGGTTTTGCTTTTCCTCCTCGAGAACCTCCAAAACATCTGAAAAGACTTAACCTTTTCCCAAAAAATGTTCACCTCTGGGCTGAAACCAAGTAGGAAGAACTTGGGCTCCAAAGGAAGCATTCTTTAAAAAATCAACTCCTGAGTGAATTACAGGAAGCGAACTGCCTGGAATCTGGTTGCACACGAAGCTGTGTTTTCTGCCCACATGTGCTCGGCTAGTCACTTCCTGCTTGGTCAGCACCAATCATTATTATTCTGTGAAATAAATATTTGCTTCTCAGAGCTCTACCTTCCAAGACCACCGTGGAATCTTTAATGGACTTCATCTCATAAATCAAAGAGAAACATAGGCTGCTTTTTGTTTGGGCTCATGATTTAGATGGTGGTAGGAAACGGTGGTCGAGTTTCCCATCTGCCAACCTAGTCCCATTTTGGGGAGACCTTAATTATATCTTCCAAAGAAAATAACTAAGACCCTCTCAATAATACAGGCCATACTTCCTTTGCTTTAAGTCAAGTTATGAATAGATTTTGGCTGGGGAAAGAGAAGGAACAAAGACATAGTACTCAATGATGGGAAAGTGTCACTAGATATAACAACATTGCTCTGTGTAAGGGGGTATCTTTGGGACTGAGAGATGGCTCGTCCGTTTACAGCATGAAGGACTCTTCAAGGGGATCCAAGTTCAATTCCCATCATCTATGTTGAATGACTCACAATCATCTGTAACTCCAACTCCAGGAGAATATGATGTCCTCTTTTGGTTACCAGAGGCACCTACACATACACACACACACACACACACACACACACACACACACACACACACATGAATACTTTTCCCTGTCTCTGTCTATCTTTGTCTCTCTGTTTCTGTCTCTCTCTGTCTCTCTCTGTCTTTCTCTGTGTCTCTCTCTGTCTCTCTACATTTCTTTCTCTCTCTGTCTCTGTCTCTCTGTCTCTCTGTCTCTCTCTCTCTTACACACACACACACACACACACACACACACATGCGAATAGTTTTCTATCTTTGTCTCTCTGTTTCGGTCTCTCCCGTGTCTCTCTCTGTCTCTCTCTCTCTACGATCTCTCTCTGTGTCTCTCTATGTTCTCTCTCTCTCTCTCTCTCTCTCTCTCTCTCTCTCTCTCTCAAACACACACACACACACACACATACACGCACAAACACACAAACAAAAATATAGAAGGAACTTGAGCTGAAAAACTTTAAGTATTTGTTGAATTAAATGAAAATAGGAGATCCCCAGAAGGATTAGGAGAGGGCACAGAACCCTCTCCCTGACCCTCAAGTCCTATCCCTACGAATATCTATGCCTGTCCATTGTGAGGCAGGGGACAATCTGGGCCAGATTTCTACATCCTGGATGCTAGACGCTGAGACACAACAGACTCAACTGGAAAAGCCAAGATACAAGAGCACATCTGGAGCAATGCCCAGCTCTTGGTTCAATGGATCACCCAGGAGTCAAAATTACAGAGTAGCAGCCTTGCCGTTACAGAATGGCGGCTGCGCAGTTAGTTACAGAATAGCGCCGTGCAGTTACAGAATGGCGGCCGTGCAGAGAGTACCATGGGTGCAATCGCATGTCCCATGGAAAGAAGCCGGGCATCCCCAGGTCTCAGCTTGGCCCTTCCAGTTTGGTTGTGACTCACCTTTTTTCCCCTAAGACGACTTGAGTGGATTACATTTCTTTAATAAGCTCTGTCATTCTTTCTCCACTCACATTGCCGTTTCAACCCCACAAACAGTAACATTCTCAAATCTGGTACAAGACCCGGCTGGAGGGACGACTCAGCAGTTCAGAGCACTTGCTGCTCTCTCTTCCAGAAAGTCTTCCTGAGTCCAATTCGCAGAAGACACTCACCCTGTTCTCAAGAGCTATAGTACAGTTCCAGCTCTAGAAGGTGCAACACCCACTTCTGACTTGTGTGTGTGCCCGTGCACGAAAATGGCACACATATCACACACACACACACACACACACACACATAATACAGACATACACACACACACACACACACATACACACAACACACACAGGGCACACACACAAAAGGCACATACCCACACAGACATACACAAATAAAAAAAAAAATAAAGATCTACTCTAATATTTCAGAGTAACATCAAAGCGACTCACCCCTAAGCCAGAGCATTCCCAGGCTGGGTTCAAAATGAAATCCATCCCAACTCATGCAGTGGTTGGCCTAAGGATGCTTGTATCCTAATGCTAATTTGGGGCCCCCAATACTGGTGTCCTGGAGATGAGAGAGTCCACATGTAAGACGCTGAGTGACCCTGTCCCCCAAGGTATTTCTGATTGGTGAATAAAGATGCTGACAGCCAGTAGCTGGACGGAAGAGAGAGAGGTGGGATTGAGGTTTCTTGAGCTTAGGCTCAGAGGAGGAACCAGCCAGGGGTTAGGTGAGCCATAAGAACGTGGCCCTGAGGGCTGGCGGAGTGGAGTTAAGAGCAGGCTGGATGAAACAGAGTAAGTAATAACTCGGGGTTATCATAGGAGAGTAGATTCTAACAGCGTGGAGGGTAAATATCTGCCCAGATCTTGTGTTGTTTAAGGCTTATTGTAAATATAAAGTCTTTAAGTGTGTCTTTCATTCGGGAACTAATTGGTTAAAGGCAGGGTAGAAACCCCAGGCCAGGGGGTTGGGGATTTAGCTCAGTGGTAGAGCGCTTGCCTAGCAAGCACAAGAAAAAAAAAAAAAAGAAAGAAAGAAAAAAGAAACCCCAGGCCAGAATGTAAATAATTTCTACACAAACTCTGGTCTTTCCAGCCATGAGTCAACATTATCTATTTCCACGCTGTGTGACCAAAGTTGGGTCTATGTTTCCTTTGAGAAGTCGTGTCCCAAATAGTAGTTGAGTATCAATGCTCGTCTTACTGGCCATGGATCTGCGGCCCACTCGGTTTACTTAGAAAACAGTCAAGGACGGTCCGTGAACTAAGAAAGCTCTCTTGCATTTTCAGTATTTGTTTTAAGAAAGAACAGGGGGGAGGTTGGGGATTTAGCTCAGTGGTAGAGCGCTTGCCTAGCAAGCACAAGGCCCTGGGTTCGATCCTCAGCTCAAAAAAGAAAAACAAAAAACAAAAACAAAAACAAAAACAAAAACAAAAAAACAGCATTTAGTGGAAATTCTAGCTAACTCCGGAGCGCAGATCTGGGTGTTTTCCAAGGCTTTAGAGATTGTGGGGAGATCAGAGCTTTTCTACTAGGCTTCATTATTAACAACATCAGAATTTAGCACCATTCACAAATAAAAACCAGTCTAGACATACAGTACCTCCACCCAATGCCTTCCAAGAGGGCAGCATGGGTTACATTTAGAAACAGAGTAAAAGCAAGAAAAAACACAACCCCCCCCCTTAAAGCTTTGTGATGGTTTGTATATTCTCAACCCAATGAATGGCACTGTTAGGGGGTGTGCCCTTTGTTGGGGTGGGCGTGGCCCTGTTGGGGTGGGCGTGGCCTTGTTGGAGGCAGTGTGTTACTGTGGATGTGGGCTTTAAGACCCTCCTCCTAGCTGCCTGGAGGTCAGTATTCTGCTAACAGCCTTCAGATGGAGATGTAGAACCCTCAGCTCCTGCGCCATGCCTGCCGGGATGCTGCCATGTTCCCACCTTGATGATAATGGACTGAACGTCTGAACCTGTAAGCTAGCCCCAATTAAATGCTGTCATTTATAAGAATTGCCTTGGCCATGGTGTCTGTTCACAGCGGTAAAACCGTAAGCAAGCTTCCTTTTCTGTGGATGTTGCTATCATTTTGTTTTCAATCAGGGTTTCAATTTGTATTCCAGGCTGAACTCCTCCTCACTCCACAGCTTGTGATAGCCTCTATAAGCCCATGATAGCCCCAATCCTGCAGCCATCCTTCTGAGCGCTGGGATCACAAGCAGGTGACACCACACCATGATCAAAGGCCCTTTCTTCTGCAGAGCTGGAACCCGAGGGAGGATTTGAGGTGTCTGAGGCCGTGTTAGAATCTGAAGCTCTGGAGCTATACTGATCCAGGCATCATCTCTGTGAGAAAGAAAGTCTCGGGACAAAAGCTGAGAATGCTTCCACTTCCTCAGGCCTAGCAGGGACAGCCGATTACATGGGAGGTTCAGGAAGTGTGTACACAGACGATCATGAAGAATATACTCTTGAAGCCAGGGAGCAGGGCTGGAGAAACGGCAGCTCACCAGTTAGGAGTGCTGGCTGCTCTTCCAGAGGACCTGAGTTCAGTCCCCAGCACCCACAATAGGTGGCTCAGAAGCACCTGTAACTCCAGCTCCAGGAGATCCAAAAAGCCCTCTCCTGGACTCTGCAGACCTTGCACTTACATGGTGTACCCTCACCAATACACCTAAGTAAAAATGAATCTTAAAGCTAGAGGGAAAACCCTGCATAGCCTATAAGACCCTCATTAAGTGAGCATGAGC
Source organism: Rattus norvegicus (assembly GCF_021556685.1). Classification (NCBI taxonomy): domain Eukaryota; kingdom Metazoa; phylum Chordata; class Mammalia; order Rodentia; family Muridae; genus Rattus; species Rattus norvegicus. The sequence goes on along the minus strand of NC_141553.1, from coordinate 18,216,938 downwards.
TAATATTTAAGGCATTCTCAACATAAATTAATATATATTAATTATTAACATATTAATAAGTATATTGTATTATTAAGTATTAATTATTGCATAGTTGTGATTTTATAGTTATCATGCAATTATTCATTGTTATATCATTAATAAATTGGTGGTTATTATTGTATAATTATTGGTTAGTTAATAATTATATGCATTAATGCATCATACCAAACCTGTGAGGGATGACCACATTAGACGGAGGTTGCCAGTATGACACAGCTACCAGAGTCCCAGAGAGGCACCTGGAGAGAGAGCTCACAAATCTGCTTAACTACGTTCTGTTTTGACCTAATGCAATGGGGCTATCATTTGATGGGGAAAGAGGAAATGGTCGGTAGGGGAATCGCATCACAATAATATGTAGGAAGGGATGTGGAAAACGACAGAGGACACCTTGGAGCCCTTTTGTTCAGAACACTGTAGATGTGGGAATGCCAATTCCCTGCCCCTTAGACAAAGGTGAGTAGACACCCTGTCCCCAAATTCTCCAGTTTTCTCACCGGTAGTTTGGTGATCATCATACGTCTCTCTTTAGAGCTTTGTAAAACATAGGCAGATCCCTAACGTATACCCTCCCACCACGCACCTTATAAATGGTGTGTGTGTCCTTCGGCGGGGGTTTTATTACATAATACATGTTGGCAGCCTAAACAAAGGGGACTTCATCGGAAGCCACCACGCAGAACAGTCAAAGAGTAGGTTCCCAGCATTTACTTAAAAGTAGGCAGAAAGCAATATGGTCGCTAGGGCTTTTAGACATTGGGAGCTACAGGGCTGGTGTAGGAATGACAGCAATAGGAAAGGAATGAATTTTCCAGAATTAAAAGAGAAAAGAAAGAAGAAAAAACAAATAAAAGACCTACAGCTATACTTTTGTTATATCCCACAATCCAAAGCTATGGGGCTCCAGCAGTGACCCTGAAGCTATGTGCAGGCTAAGACAACCAGGGACAACAGGTTAGACTTTGATGGTTTAGTCAGATGGACGTCTCCACATAACATAACTCTACACAATGGGAAAGCGAGTTCGCACAAAAGTCTGCGTGACAGAGTCAACTTCTGCCGAGAAGCCATAAAACGAAGGATATTCTTATGCCACATAAACGTGAGGTAATTTTGAGATGAAAAAAGTATAAACCAACCATGTATGTATAATGTTTGTGTGTATGCATTTATTTCCAGATTTGCTTGTTTTTTATTTAATATCTATGGCGCTTGCGTGTCTGTGCACCACGTGCATGCAGTGCCCATGGAGGCCAGAAGAGGGCGTGAGATCTCCCAGTACTGGAGTTACAGATGGTTGAGAGCCACTATGTAGGTGCTGGGAACTGAATCCTGGTCCTTTAGAGGAGCAGCGGGTGAGCCAGTGAACCACCTCCCCAGGACCCAAATTCTGTATTTTAAAGGGAGACTCCTGGAAAACCAACAGCAAACAGTGCCTGGGAGCTGAGGTAGGAGGAGTGTGGCTTTGATTCTGATTAAGAAACGGAAGTATGTAGGACCCATCGCGGGCAGGATATTGGCTTCCGGTGTTCGAAGACTGAGCACCCAAACTCACTTTAAGACATTGACTTTTTTACTTTAAAACTGAAACTTGTCATTTAGACCAAGCTGGCCTCCAATTTACAAAGACCCACCTTCCTCTGCTTCCTGAACGAGCCAGCCAGGTCCCACTCATGCAGATGGCACAAGGCATTGTAAACTTCAGAGTGCTTGGGATAGGACTGACCTTCCCCCAAATATCCCATTTACGTCCTTTCACGAAACACCTATTTTTCGAGTCTGTGTTTTAAAACCTGTGATACAATTTTGAAAGCAAAATATGGTACGAGTTTGATGTGACTTGGCACGTTATAACTCTATACAAACACATTTAAATCAGTGAGAAGTGTTTCCACCATGTCTAGCTGTTCCCTTATGGCCTGTCAAATCTCTCTGGGGGATACCACTCTTCTTATTTAAATTGTCTGAAATTAAATTTGCCTTTATGATTCTGTATAAATGTATAAATGTATCAGTTCTCTTGAGCCTGTCCTTGGCAAAACATAATCTTTTTGAGATTCATTCACCCATACTGCTGTAAGTAGAAGCTATTTTTCTTTTTTAACGTGAAATAATATTCCATTAATAAATATATGTCACTGAGCCAGGCATAGTAGCACTCACCTTTAATCCCAGCACTGGGGAGGCAGAGTCAGGTAGATTTCTGAGTTCCAGGACGACCAGGGCTATACCGAGAAACCGGGTCTCAAAAAAAAAACAAAATTAATTAATTAATTATTAAAATTTGGAGATTAATTAATTAAATATCTCATCAAACAAAAAGAAGTGTACAACTTGGAAATGTCCTTAGAAACAGCAGAGGAGGGTTGAGGATATAGCTCAGTGGTAGAGCACTTGCCTAGCAAGAGCAAGGTCTTGGGTTCGGTCCTCGGCTCAGGGAAAAAGAAAAAAGAAAAAGAAATGACACGGGAGGATGCCCTCTGACCTCCCCATACACACACAGTACGATCATTTTTAATTATTAATTAAATACAAACTGAGGCTTAGGGCGAGTAAATGATGAGCTAGGGTTGTGGGCTGATTTAAAAATAGAACAAGACAGACTTCTTCCCTAACTGCTTCCCCAGGTTCCCCTGGGGAGTTGCAAACATTGGCCAGCCTTCCCTGTTTCCCAAGCCTGAACTTCAAAGGCCACAGGAGATTGCTGGCATTTCCTGGTTCTCTGACTCCACTGTGCCCCCTGGTATGATGGAGCTTCTGCTGGGAGTGGTACACCAGGTAAGGACGGAGGCTGGACATGGCCGAGCTCAGATTTGGGAAAGAGGACATGGAGAATCTAGAAGCTAGAAAGCTCTGGAGAAGGGAGTCCACCTAGAGAGGAGACAAGGGAAGAGACAAAACTGTCGCAAAAGAAAGGGGACAAAAAGTCAAAGAATCAGCTGTCTTGCCAAAGAGTCAGCCATCTTGCTAAGTCCTACAAGAAGTGGCCAATCAATTACGAGCTGGCCAGTTAGTGAAACCTGTCATCCCCTCTCTGGAAAATGACACATCTCATGATGGGTGATAGTCCACAGACACACTGTAACCGTCTCAGATTGTCCTGTTTCAGGTATACATTTTTGAATTATAGAAAGAAACCAAGGTAATGGAATATAGCTACATGCAAAACTGTTTACTGTAAAAAAATTTTTTTAAATATAATCCTATCGATCAGGTTTAGCAAACTTACCTTCAGGCCCCGTTTTCTCTGTCACAGCTCTGAGCCCTGACATGTCCCCTGGAATAATGCATGAACAAATAGGTAGGTTTTGATAAGTTATTAATAAAAAGCCAGGCACAGACCAGATTTGGCCAGCTTGCTGTTGTTGTTCTTGTGACGTGTGTGTGTGTGTGTGTGTGTGTGTGTGTGTGTGTACCCTCACATGTGACAAAGGATGACCTTGGATATCTGTCCTCATCTCCCTAATGCTTGAGGCAGGTCCTTCTGTGTTCAGCTCATCCTCTAGGCTAACTGGCCTGTGGGCTTCTGAGAGTCTCCTGTCTTGGCCTCCAATTCCCTCTAACAGGGCTGGGGTTACAGACAGTTTCTCTGCACACCCCACCTTCGTGTGTCTAGAACTTGAGCAGCAAGTGTGTCTGCCCACTGAGCGGTCTCCCCGACTCCTTGTTTGTGTGTTTGTGGCACCTGATCTCAAGCTTGAGTGCCCCAGAGAAACACAAGACCAGATGGCTCATCATTGGCTGAAATTCCTATAGAAATGATAACAATGACTGTAATTTATGAAAATCTTCCCATGTTCATCACTCTGCCAGTCCTAAGAGGAGGATACTAGTGTGCCTTCCATTTTTTTAATAAATAAATATATATATGCAGACTGAAATAATATCCTGGAAACTGGGGGTGGGAGGGAAAGCCTGACTTCATTGCATTTGAAGAACTTTCTGTTCAGTTCCATATGTATATATACATATATATGCATATTTACATATATACACACATATACACATATACATATACACATACACACACAGACATATACATATATACATATATACATATACACATATAATTATACACATAATTACACACATATATACACACATATATACATACATATATACCTGTATACACATGTATACACATATACACATACATATCTACATATATACATATACACATATACTTACATACACAATTACATATATACACATATGCATATCTATAACTATATATATTCACACACATATACATATATATACAATATGAACACATATACACATACATATATGCACATATACTCATATATATTTACACATGCACATATACACAAAATATGTATATATGTTCAGTTCATATATAGATGAGTTTAAATGGAGTTATCCTATATGGGTCCCAGATGTCATAGAACAGAAAATAGAAAGAATCTCAGTGCCAGGAGTAGGCTGCTTCCTTTGATTTGTGGTTAATGGGGCCCCATTGACCCCCAAAATAATACAGGCTGCTGTCATTGCCCTTGGCTGCCCTCTAGAATTTGATGGTTAGACACTATTCTTGAAGACATCATATACTTCGGTCACAAAATATGGAGGAATGGTGCTGATCTGGAAGTTCTGTCCCTCCTGGCTACCTTTCACGGTGCCAGCAGGTATATGCATGCTCCTGGGGGGTGCCAGCAGGTATATGCATGCTCCTGGGGGTACTAGCAGGTATATGCATGCTCCTAGGGGCGACAGAAGATATATACAAGCTCCTTGGGGTGCCAGCAGGTATATGCATGCTCCTGGGGGTACTAGCAGGTATATGCATGCTCCTGAGGGAGGAAATTCATTAATAATTTTTCTCAGCTACAAACTGCAAGCTACAATAACATCCATCCTGGTGAGGTCTGCTCACTGGTCTGCTCACTGCCGCCATGGTACTGCAAATGTTTGGGGTGTAAAACACTGTATGTTAAGGTCGGCTACAAAAGATGGAACTCGGTTCTTTTAACTGGCTCCAGGGCCCATAGCTGGGACCAGTTAAAAGTATTGGGTTTCCATATGGCTTTTGCAAAGGTTCCTTAGTGTTGGTTATCCCTCAGCTAGCCCTCCCCATCCTGCCTTCCTGTCTCCCACCTCCCTACCTTCATTACTCCACTATCTCTCTCACACCACCTGTCTTCTACTCTGCCCTCCCCATGGCCCTTTCCTCATGCACACATTGTGTGAAGACTAAACACTAGCACCTGTGTGCCCACCCACATCCCACCTTCTTCCAAAGGTCACTATGGGAAACATTCCCCACCAAAAATGCTGTCCCCTTGGGGGCCAGTGCAAGAGCATGCCAAGCCAATATTCCTAACTTTCCCTAGGAAAGAACTTACGATTATTAAGATATTATGGTATTACGCTGCACTCCAAATGCTTGTCTTTATGCCTATGAATTAGCCCATCTCTCAACTCTCATGAGAGAAGCTTCTTTTTTTTGCAGTGGATGGTGATCAATAGAGACTCATAACTGTCCATCTGCAGAGAATATAGTCGTAGGGTGAGTGCTTGGCCTTAAACAGGACATCTGTATCATGACCCTCCCTGAATGGCTCAGGGTTGATCATGGAGCAGAAGACAAGAAGATCATAAGAGCCAGAGGTGGTAGAGAACAGCCAGGAGATAGTGTTTTCTGGACATGACTGGAATGCTGCTCACATGTACTTAAAGCAGACATGACTGCATCAAAGCCAGTCAAAATCCAAGCACAGATCGGGAGGGACTCATGAAGCCCCACCCCTAAATGAGGACTTATAGAAAATTGATGGTTTCTGTTGGGAAAGGGAGAATCAGGTGTTTTCAGATGTGACCCCTGATAAGCTGCCCATGTTCCAGCAGATGGTCCCTTAACCATGCACATGCCAGCAACACTAAGTGGAATCTGTGGGTTTAAAGGGACACATGAAACTGGGAGAAAAAGTAGGTAAGGGGGTGGGGGTGAATTGGGGGAGAGAGAGTAGGGTGGGTTTGATAACAGCACATAGTATTCTCATACGAAGTTCTCAAACAAACAATAAAGTGTTTTAGAAAACACGTAATCAAGAGAGAGTATAACGGCTGGATTGCAGAGAACAGAACTGGAAAATGTATCTTCGCATGAGATGTGCTTAAATGGCCAGTCCACATTTAATAGCAACCTGAAGGGAACGAAAAGGGGAGAACCGAGAACAAGAGCTGGGGAGCTCAAAACTGAAGAAAATTTTTAAAGAAACTTTGCAAAAAAGATCAACACTATCAACCCACCAAGATTCAACAGCTTCTAAGAAAGGTGCATCAAACGACAAAGTGTCATAGGTTGGTTTCTATTTGCAGTGATAAAACACCATGACCAAAAGCAATGGTGTGTGTGTGTGTGTGTGTGTGTGTGTGTGTGTGTGTGTGTGTGTGTGTGTGTCTTACAACTCTCAGGTCATACTCTATCACCGAGGACATCAGGGCAGGAACTGAGGTCATGGGGGTTAGTAGGGGAGGGCGTCCTGCTTACTAACTTGCTCTCCATGGCTTTGCTCGGGCTGCTTTCTTAGCCCAGAACTACTCAGCCCAAGCCGATACCATACACAGTGGGCTGGGCCCTCCCATGACAATCACTAATAAAGAAAATGCCCAACAAACATTCAGATGGGCCAATTTTATGGAGGCTGAGATGTGATTTTTTCATGATGTAACTGTTTAATTTTTTAGGGTCACCTATGTGCCTGCAAGCCCCTCACCTTTGCACCTATAAATAAACCCAATAAACTCGCTGATTCCCAAACTAATCTTGGTCAGACTCCGTCCTTTACTCTGTCATCATTGCCTTATCTGAGGTGAGGAGACATTTGAGTACTATCCACATCTCTCCAAGAGTCACCCAACACTGGATGCCATATACTTTCCTCACGAAAATTACTACAAGATAGTGCACTGGCTAATTTGCTAAATTTCACCTCCATACCATATGTATATAATTCAAAACATTGTGTTGCCTGGGATGAAAAGATACAATGTTATTTGTCAACAAAACAGAAAACTGTTTCAAAAAAAGAATATGTGAAGTAACATGTTTATTTATTGCAATAAGACCCTCAGAGTATTTTTGTGCAGGGTTTAAATGTGTGCTAAACAATTCCGGCCGATTTCCCGGCTGGAGAGACAGCTCAGTGGTTAAGGCACTTGCTGCTTTTCCAGAGAACAAGAGATCTGTTCCCAGCACCCCATCTTGGGCAGCTCACAGCCTCCTGGAACTCTCTCTCCAAGGGATCCCAAGAACCTGCACTCATGTAGCCCATACACATACATAAAATTAAAATAAATCCTTTAAATTATTCTTGGGGGGGAGGGCAGTGATTGGGAATGTAAAGTGAATAGATTAATTAATGGAAAAAATAAATAAGAAATAAATTGTTCTTGTTGCCTTCTAGAGATTATTTCCCATTAATTTGTTGCAAACCGAGAGAACAATGGGAATTGAAGACCAAAGGCTCGATGCCCACAATCTCCATTCTAACAAGGCAGGGGGCTAGACACATATTCCTGCCTTTAAAACTCAGCTGCCAGAGGAATTCGAGTCCTCAGCTATGAGGAAATCTCTTCTGGGGTCCTGGTGGGTTAATATTGGGCGTTCCCATGCAGGCTAGGAGATAACACTGTTTGCTCTGATAACAACTTGGCCTCTCTCCCTTTGCTCAATCTGAACTTGTCGAGCAGAGTCATGACATCTTGCATTCTTCCTTTTTCTCCCTCTTGCCCTGGCCCCTGTTGGGGATTTCTGTTTGCCCCGTACACTGATGGCTGTGATCCAGGATTCACATCCCTACTGCGTTCAATAAAATCTTGACACAGGAAGAGTTCTCATTTGGAAGATATAGATTTTGTAATGTGGGGAAGCTACAGAGTGAGAGTGTGTTAACTGTTCCAACCCCAGTGTTCACCTATGTGGCCTTGCGGTCTCCTGTTAGTCTAGCTGGTGTAAGGGTCATACCTCAGGTGGGAAGGTAGCAGCTGGATAGAAGGAAGGAGGGAGAAAGTGGAGGCTGGGGAAACCCAGGCTGGGTGACCAGGTACTTACAGGAATACACCAGCTTTATTTGACAAAATGACAGAAACTATGTCCAAGATTGCCTGTGATCTGTGGGTTAATATTCAGAAAGAGATGCTGGCAGATGGAAATTTACTCCTGGCTAAACCTTCCTTCTGCGAGTTTGGTGAGCTTTAAGCCTGGGATGTATCAGGTTCTCAGTAAATACCACATAAATTAATGATGAGTGGATATATAGCCTTTCCTATTTCTGTGTGTGTGTCTGTATCAATGTGTATGTCTGTGTATGTCTATGTGTGTGTATCTGTGTCAGTGTGCGTGTCTGTGTGTATATCTGTGTCTGTGTGTGTATCCATGTGTGTATCTGAGTGTGTGTGTATATATAAATATATATTTATATCTGTGTCTGTGTGTGTATCTGTGTCTCTGTGTATGTGTCTATGTCTGTATGTGTGTGTCTGTATCTGTGTGTGTGTGTGTGCGTGTATCTTTGTGTGTGTGTGTGTGTGTATCTGTGTGTGTGTGTCTTTGTGTGTGTCTGTGTGTGTATCTGTCTCTGTGTCTATATCTGTGTATTATATATGTGTGTGTGTGTGTTTCTGTGCCTGTGTGTATATCTGTGTCCCTGTGTATGTGTCTATGTCTCTGTGTGTGTGTGTCTGTGTCTCTGTGTCTGTATCTGTGTCTGTGTGTGTATTATATGTGTGTGTGTGTGTTTCTGTGCCTGTGTGTATATCTGTGTCTCTGTGTATGTGTCTATGTCTGTGTGTGTGTGTGTGTCTGTGTCTATGTGGGTGTGTGTATCTGTCTATGTGTGTGTGTGTGTTTGTATCTCTGTGTCTCTGTATGTGTACCTGTGTGTGTGTCTCTGTGTGTGTGTATCTGTGTCTGTCTGTGTGTGTGTATCTGTGTGTGTGAATCTGTGTCTGTGTGTGTGTGTATCTGTGTGTGTGTATCTGTGTCTGTGTGTGTTCATAATGTAGGAGTGTGAATGTTCAAGTGCATGAGTACAGGGCACACCTATCATATTGGAGACACTGGCTCTTATTATTCCCCTCAGCACATGCCAGGCTAGCCCACACATTCCACATATACCAGGCTAGCCCACAAATGTCCAGTGATTCTCCAGTCTGTGCCTCCCATCTCACCATAAACATGTTGGGATTATAGACACATCACTGCTTCCAGATTTATGTGTGTTCTGGGGATCCAAACACGGGTCCTCACACTAGCAAGGCAATCAGGTATCCTCTGAGCCCCCTCCCCTGCCCCCTTTCTCCTTGTGTTTGTACTGGTAAAACTCCCAGATGTTCAGTGAGCTCCTCAGAATCATGTGTAAAATCTTAAGTGGTGAAGGTTACAAGATGGGACATTTTAAAATATCATCCAACGTGGCCAGGGGCTCTGGAGTCTGGCTCAAGGTTTTGTTTCCAGATTGCACCTCTGGGCCTATAAATCACAGAAGGCAGACACTCATCTCTTGCTTTATGCAGTATTTCCAACACCCAACCCAGCATCAGATCCATACTAGATGCTCAAGCAACATTTAAACACTTGCCATCGCTCCATCTGGGGAACTGGGTCACTCTGCCTGAAACTGCCTGAAACGCTGGTGCCAAGGTTTCCCACGTCTCTGTGAGAGAGGCCATCCACTCCCTATCCTCATTCCCAACCCCATTTCCCAGTTCCCTCAGTGCAGGTGGGCAAGGCTCCAAGCCATCTCCCCACATTGTACCATCCTCCCTGCTAGCTCTTATTTTTATAAGGAAAACCACAGAAATGTAATCATAATGGAAAACAGTGAGTCGATCAATTACTCCATTGTCTGCATTGTAAAACGAATCCCAGAACGACCACAGACCTCCCGATCTCCAACCTCAGCGGCCAGAGATTCCCCTGAACTTCCAAGCTAGGTGGTTCCAGCCACTCTCCCCAGAGGATGACTCCCATCACAGTGACACTCTTTCTCTGTGACTTCTGGGCCAGTCCCCACAGGAGCCCTCAGCCTTCTTTCTCCATGTCTTCTGGGGGTGTCCCACAATGGTCCTCAGCTCAAAGCAGTAAAAGTCACATATTCCATCATTCACAAGACAGTGTGCTTGAAAAACTAAGTCCCCCACACAGAATGTAAACTTTTCCCCTCTTAGGATACTCCAACAGCTAGAGTTCGATCATAATCCCTGAACCACAGGCGAGCGAAAAGCAGAAACACAAACAGAGTTTCTCTGCTGGTCCCAACAGGCTCTGGTTTAGCCACCCAAGAAGCTCATGTCTCTCGTATGAGAACTCTTTTTCCAAAGAGAGACAGCCATCAGTGGCTCATTCTGTGAGGCTAAGGTCTACAGGATCATGACAAGGTTGGGGTATGAAGAACTTCCCTTTGACCTCGAACAGACTGTGTGACCTGGAAAGAATCATTGTCATCACACACTTCGGGTTCTTCTGCTAAAGTGTAGATCTAAGGCTGGCAAGATGGCTCAGTAGATAAAGGTGCTTGTGGTCGAGCCCAGCAACCTGAGTTCAATCCCAGGACCAAATGGTAAAAGGAGATGACCAACTCCTACTAGTTGTCCTCTGACTTCTACATATGTGTGATGGCATGTGCACTCACTAAATCAGTAGATAGATGATAGATAGATAGATAGATAGATAGATAGACAGAGAGACAGAGAGACAGAGAGACAGAGAGATAGGTAGATAGGTAGGTAGACAGGTAGATAGATAGATAGATAGATATATAGATAGAGAGATAGAGAGATAGAGAGATAGAGAGATAGATAGAGAGAGAGGTAGGGGATTTGGGGATTTGGCTCAGTGGTAGAGTGCTTGCCTAGGAAGCGCAAGGTCCTGGGTTCAATCCCCAGCCCTAAAAAAAAAAAAAAAAAAAAGAGAGAGAGAGAGAGAGAGATAGGTAGGTAGGTTGATAGATAGATAGATACATATATACATACATACATACATAGATATGTAGATAGATATATAGATAAATGTAATTTAACATACTTTACATATGAAATCTGTATATGAAATATGTAAAACAAAGGATTGAGCCAGTGAGAAGACTTGGCAAGTAAGGACACCTGATTCTATGTCTAAAAACCTAAGTTCAGTCCCCTGGACCAATACGATAGGAAAAGATAACTGATACATGCAAGCTGTCCCTGACCCCCACACAGGCATAGGGTCACATGCATCCAACCATGAGCTCACAAGATAGATAGATAGATAGATAGATAGATAGATAGATAGATAGATAGATAGATAGAGATAGATAGAGATAGATAGATAGATAGAGATAGATAGATAGAGATAGAGAGAGAGAGAGAGAGAGAGAGAGAGAGAGAGAGAGAGAGATCTTATCTGTACTTTGGAATAACTGCAAGATTCCTTTTCTAAAAACCCTGGCCCTTGGTTAGATGTCTGTCACACGCGCCCTGACTTGTGCAGAATTTTAACCCCCAAAGCCATGATAATGATATCACTGGAGGGAACGAGCTTGGGTTGAGTGTCCTCTTCACCCTGAGTGACATAGGTCTCCTGTTTGCCCAAGCTAGCCTGAGAGCTTCGGCAAGTGATTAGAACTCATTTTATCATCTTAAAAACAGTACGTAATCCTCGCGGAAATTCTAAAAACAAATAAAACTTTAGAATGGAACCATCGCCCACATTCTTATGACCTAGCAATGTTATCATTAGGATCTGCAGATTCCTTCTGGGTGACACTGATTGCAACATTAGCATCTGTATGAGGTATTACTCTTCCCACCACCGTGGCGGACAACCCGATAGAACTGGTGCAAAGAGGCTTCTGGGAAGACTCAGCCAGTGAAAGTGCTTGTCACAGGAGCCTGAGAACTACAAGGTGAGCTCTGGAACCCATGTAAGGGTGAAAGGAGGGAACCAATCCCAGAGTTGTCCTCTGGTCTCCACATATAAGCTATGGTACTCATGCGCATGTGCATGTGTGCGTGGGTGCGTGCATGCGTGCGTGTGTGTCCTGCATGCACACACAATAATAATTCACAAAACAACTTAAGAGAGGACTGTCTTATTTTGTCTCACAGTTCAGAGGAAAGAATCTATTGAGACACCCCTTCCTCCTGAGGGACCAGCACACACGACAACGACGATGATGATGATGATGACGATGACATAGTATAGAATAGAGTTTATTCAGGGAATGGAGAGGGGAGTTAAAAGGGTAGTAGGGCAGAGAGAGAGAGGAGAGAGAGAGAGAGAGAGAGAGAGAGAGAGAGAGAGAGAGGGAGAGAGAAGAGGGGCCAGCTATAAGCACGTGAAGAGAAGGGGGAAGGGGAATTGGGAGAGAAAGGACAAAGTGGGAAGAGGTTAAGAGCAAGAAGGCTAGAGAGAGCAAGAGGGAGTAAGAGAGAGAGGAGGGGGCAAGCAGCCCCTTCTATAGTGTCAGGCACACCTGGCTGTTGCCAGGCATATGTGGGGGTGGAGCATACCTGGCTGTTGCCAGGTAACTGTGGGGGTGGAGCTTAAACAGAACACTAACAGAATCTGTCTTGTTGAGGAAGGACAATGATGGTATGGATTTGGCCTGTCGTGGCAGGAGCTTGTGACATAACTCGTTCCTCGTACCTCAACGAGTCAGGAGAACAAGGCTAAGCTATATCCCTTAACAAGGTCTGCCCTCCGAAACCATTCCCTCTAGAATGACCCCACCTCCTACAAGACCGGCAACTTCCCTAAACAGTGGCAACAGCTGAGAACGTAGCATTCGGTCACGTGATTCCATGGGAGCAATTCACATTCAAACACCTAACATTCTGCCCCCGGCTCCCATAGACTCATGGGTTCTACATGAAATCAAAATTCATCTCAAGGCAGTGGCCATGCCACCGTGTAGCTCACTGTGCAATACTCAAGTGTTCTCTGCCAAACAAATTGTTTTTTCAATTCAGATCGGAAAATGTCAGGACATAAGCAGGACACCATCAGGATTTTAGCCGGAACTTTATACAAATGGTCTCTAACCTGGCTCCCAAGAGAATCCTTAACCCTCTGCAAACCCACAAATGCGGCCTTTTAGCGATTCTGTACTCTCCAGTCTGAGTCCCCACCAGAATGAACCACTAAGCTCAGCTTGCAGCATTCTGGGGTTCTCTGGCCCATAGCTCCAAAACCATCCAAATTCCTCCTCCAAAGGCCTCAGGACCACGGAGTTAAGCTTGTCAAGACAGGGGCCCTACTTACTGTACAAATTGTATATATTAGCTATTTATCCCATTTCTGTGACAGGATCACCCTAAGCGATGAAGGATTTACAAACTTGACTCACAATTCAGAGGGAGCAGCCCATCACCGTGAAGAAGACATATGGCTGCTAAACTGGCTTGACCCACAGCGACAGGATGGGAATTTATTTCTCATCACTTAGTAAATCAGGCAACTGAAAGCTCATTCCAGGGACAGGTTCCATGCCTTCAACTAGGCTAGCCCCGCCCCTGCCCCGCCCCCGCTCCGCCCCTGTGAGTCCACAACCATCTGGGTGCTGGGTTTTCAGACACGTGAAGGGGTGGGGCTTCTTGTTCAGACTGCATTATTCAAAGAGCCACTATATCATCATCCAGTGACTGTTGCCCCTCAATGTTTTTCTGGAACTTGCAACCTGTACAGCCAAACTGCCCTTAAGAAGGCTGAACATTAACTTGTTAGTAATTAACTCCTAATAGGCTACACTATCCGAGCATTTGGGAAGGGAACGCCATCTAAGGCTGATTATGGGGGGGAAGGAAATCACTGGAAGACGAAGCCGTGATTTAAATAATAAATGGCCAAGTCTACCGCTCCCATTAGTGGTTTTTTCTTAAAGATAGCCTTACCAGCTTTAACCATAGTGTATCGTATTTCTTTGAAATTTTTAGAAATTGTATCGTAAATTTGTGGAAGGAGCAAATCCCATTATCATAGCACTGCTCCAAATGTGTTCCAAAGCAGGAAGGTGCTGGGAGAGTCTCTTGAAAAGAATTCTGTGATCAAAGGAGATTAGAGAAAGCGATGTCCTAAATCCTTCCAGGCTCCCAGAGCGCAGTTAATGTATCTTTTTTTAACATTTAAATTACATTGTACTTATTTTGTATCGGGATGGGGAACAGTAATAAAGAACATTTGGAGGTCAAAAGGCAGCATATTGGAGTTCTCTTCCACCATGTGAGTTTCGGGGATCAAATGTCTCGTGGCAAGCATGCGTGCCCATGGAGCCATCAGGTGGCAAGTGCCCATACTCACATGTGGTTCCACGCTTCGCTCTGCTACTGGGGTTTTGGAGACGGCAATGCAAGTCGACATTTACCCTGCGCCTGCCTTCAAGTACGCGGCTCGAGGGAAACACTGATACACTGCTCAGAGGATGGGAAAATGCAGCATAAGATGTAGGAGATCCAAGCTGGGGTTCCCTGACTCCCGGCGCATCCAGTTACTGCTGGAAACCTCAGAGGAGTCAGGAATGGAGACTCAAGGAGGGTAGGGGGGTACAGGCCTGAGGGCTGGGGATTCTCAGACTCCTAGACATGCAGATGCTGCTGGAAGTCGTGGAGGAGCGGAGAACAGAGAAGGCCCACAGGCTGAGGATTAGTTGTGGTTCTCTGGGAACACAGGGGCGCCTTCTGTGGAAGATTCCGGTTGCTCGGCTCTGTAGACAAAGGTTTTCTCCACGCTCCGCTCCCCACAGTGGTTCTTGATGAAAGAGACCGTCCTTGGTTCCAAACTGTTTATTGATTGTTCATTGTGGAAAACGGGTGCATACCACCTCCTCAGGGTGGACCAGAGGTTAAACAAACACCTTTTACAGGAAGGAATGTCTGGGAAGGGAAGCTTATTGGCTAAACTCTCAGGGTATGGAGAACCCTGTTCTGATCTACGTAACCACAGATCACGTTTCCTATGTAGGAAGGGTGGCACGTGTTTCAGGCCAGGGATTTGGTTGGGAGCAAGGAGCCACCTACTGTCTCAGGTGGGTTCCAGGGTGCCAGGGACTCTGAACCCACTCAACCTTACCAAGTTTCCTGGCACGATCCATTGTCCCACACCCACAGAGCCATCTCACAGGAGTACATTTAACATTTCTCTGCAAAGGCCACTTTTCTTTTTCCCTTCAGTCCTTTGTATCCATGAGCTTTCTTGGATGCTCATAAACTCACTTGAATTCAAGGCAGTCACTTGAATGCAGTACCAGCTAGCATATGAATCAAGCATGACGGTGAGCGCGGCGCAGGCATGGTGGTCAGCATGATGCAATGATCAAGATGGCGGATTTTCGTTGAGCACATTGCTTAACGTCTCTGAACTTCTGACTCTTCTTCTCTAAGTTAAGACTAAAAATGTATCTATGTCACCCGGTTACCTTCGACACACTTAGCCAGGACCAAACACACTGTAACTGCTCAAATACATGAGAGGTTCTCTGATCAGGTGGTACACTCAGGGTGGGGATGGAGGGTTTGTAGTGGGCAAAGGGAAAGGGCAGTCACCCTTCTTAATGAGAGAGCAGATTGCTTTTATCTTCCCAGAGAAGAGCCCAGGCTGTTCCTCCTTGTACCTTTCACTTTACGTCGAATCTCATCCCTAAACCTATCCTTTGTCACTGGTACTGGAACGGAGCTGCCTGGAATGTTTTATGAAGTAACAAATGTTTCCATTTGTAAGTGAGGGAGGAGCCGCATGTCTGCTTTTCCCCTTGGGGTTGCACACTGGGCTGAGCTGTAGGGAGGGAAGCTTACCTAGGGTGGGTGGTTGCAGGCTGGATCTTGGTCATCGGTGAGTGCCAGATAAAGCCAGGAATAGCTTCGAAAAATGAGTTCAGTTTTGGGGGTGGGGTGGACAAAAGCTATTTAAACCTTTGAGGGGTGAGTATGGGCTACGGAGGTAAGTGTACATCATTGGCCAGGGCCTGGGGGCTGGGGATGCCTAATTAGCATGAGGAGGAATTCTGGGTGCTGCTGAATATGACCTTGTAAGGGGAAAGTTAAACCTGACTAAGGGCTATGTGACCTCCTCTGGTGCGGCAAGGGTGTAGGACATAGGGCTATATACACCAGGACATGCAGGCTGGGCAAGGGCGGAGTGGTCCTACTCCTGCCAATCTCAGGATGAGATTTCCAGGTTTGGACACACCTCAACCCCATTCTTGCTCCAAGCCTGCTCCTCCCAGTCCCAGAGCTCCCTGGCCCCACATATGTGGGTGTGTGTGTGTGAATACCACCACCTGATAATTGGCATTTAGTAATTGCTCAACAAATTCTAAGATCTGGAGATGTAGCTCAATGATTGAACATCTGTCTAGCATCTACAAGACCCTGGATTTGCTCCTCGGGAGAAAGATGTATGGGAGGGGGAGGAAGGGGAAGAGGGAGAGAAAGAGGGGGGGGGAAGCAGAGAAAGAAAAGGAAAGAGGACAATAGTTGTACCCATCTGTGGTCACAGCACTAGGAAGGCAGAGGTAGGATGATCATGGGTTCTAGGCCAGCCTAGGTTTTACAGTGAGATCCTATCTCAAAAATAAAAAATGTTCTGCTACAATCCCATTTGCAATGTCATATGAATGAAGACAGGAAAACAGGAGAACTTGGGAACTTGGGTCTGTATTTTAGTCATGGCTGTCCTAAGAAACGGGGCTGTTAGAGTTGTGAGTGTGTGTATATGTGAGTGTGTGTGAGTGTATGAGTGTATGTGTGTGTGAGTGTGTGAATATGAGTGTATGTGAGTGTGTGAGTATGTGTGAGTGTGTGTGAGTGTGTGTGAATGTGTGAGTGTGAGTGTGTGAGTGTATGAGTGTGAGTATGAGTATGTGAGTGAGTGTGTGAGTGTGTGTGAATGTGTGAGTGTGAGAGAGTGTGAGTGTGTGAGTGTATGAGTGTGAGTGTGAGTATGTGAGTGAGTGTGTGTGAATGTGTGAGTGTGAGAGAGTGAGTGTGTGAATATGAGTGTATGTGAGTGTATACGAGTATGTATATGTGCATGTGTGTGAGTGTGGGTGTGTGTGTGTGAGTGTGTGTGAGTGTATGAGTGTGTGTGAGTGTATGTGAGTATATGAGTGTGACTATGTGTGTGAATGTGTGAGTGTGAGAGTATGAGTGTGAGTGTATGTGAGTGTGTATGAGTGTGTGTGTGTGTGTGTGTGTGTGTGTGTGTGTGTGTGTGTGTAAGGGATTGATTTGTAAGACTAGAGAGCCTAGCAAGTCCACATGGCGGAGAAGGTCCTCATGCTAGGGATTCAGGTGAAATGAGGTTATAGGTTGAAGGCAAAGCCATCACCAGGCAGCACAGCCCTCCAGTTGGGGTTAGGGGACATGAGTAAAGTCTTTGGTTTTATTTGGGTTTTTAGGTGACTGAGTGAGATGCACCCCATCATACAGAGAGCAGTGTACCATTCTCAGTGTTCACTGATTTGGTGCTACTTGTGGTGAGAGACATCCAGAATGATGAACGTACAACTGGGTACCAAGTCCCAGACAAACTGACGTGTACAATACACCATGTCAGACTGAGGTTCCTGTGACCATCCCTAACCTATTAAGGGAATTAACCGTATTAAGGGCAGATATGCTGGACAGGTTCCACTGCCTCACCAACGACTGGGATAAATCAACTCAAAGAGAAAAGGTTTAGGTTTTAATTTATCTTTAAGATTATAATAAAATTACATTTTTCCTTTCTCTTTCCTCCCTCCAAACCCATATGCTCTCCCTTGCTCTCAAACATATGTGTGGAAGAATTTTAACCCAGCAATATGGCTGCTCTGACTGGAATACAGACATACCTTTACTCCACACCTTTAATCCCAGACAGTGCAGGTGAGGTTAGCTGGCAGAAGGAAGCGGTCATGTTTGAGAGTGATGTCTAAACTGAGGGGCAGACAAACTGATGGATCAGAGGAAGATTTGACAGAATGAGTCAGAGATAGGATATCCCTAACTCTCAATGAGAACAGACAGGAAGGAGAGTCGGTTTAAGAGCGATGCAGGGAGAGGGTTAATCAGTTCTGTTCCGTCTGTTGTGTGAATTTGGAGTTGAGTTCACTTGTGAGTCCATGCAGTTCAGTGCAGGTGAGCAGAAGCAGTGAAAGCCAGAGAGTAAGAAAGAGCCAGAAGATGAGAACACACTGACAGAGTTCGTATGAGGCCAAGCAGAGCAGTTCAGTCAGAAACAGAGAAGCCAATTTGAATCAGTCAGCTTTGAGAGAAGTTTGAGCCAGTACAGCCAAGTTGAAGCAGCCACAAGAGTTCAGAAAGAGCTAGAAAGGGTGAGCCTATTCAGAAATGAGCCAATTATATCAGGTGAATAAAAGCTACTTTTACATACATGACTGCTTTTTCATTTGTATGAATATACATCATATACATATACATCATATACATATACAACATAGACATCATATACATACACATACACATAATATACATATATATTACATATATAGAGACACTAATATACATATACATAATTATAATCATATACATAATCATATGCATATATGCATACACATATACATCTATTCCCTGCTCGGTTTGTATAATATTACTTGTAGACATGCATTCAAGGCTTTGGCTCACATTTTCAGGGGCCTCTGCCATAACCCATTAGGTCTCTCATTTATTCCTATAGTGACATAGTACAGCATGTTGTATGTAGCATGTCGCTAAGGCTGAGACATAAAGAAATAGGCAAGAATTCTACAAGGGTACATCTCTCAATGACTCAAGACCTACTCCTAGACCCACCTCTTAAAGGCTCCAGCCACCCTTACTAGAGCTGAGGTGAGGACCAAGCCTTTATCACACAGGCCTTTGGGAACCACTTAGCATCCACACTATAGCAGGATAGGAAATATTTTATCACTGAAAGCCATCTAAAGAGTGTGCACTTGACAGGTTGGAGCTAAAAGCACATACTGCTCTTACAGAGTACCTGAGTTTGGTTCGAGCACACACAACAGCTAGCTCACATAAGCCTACAACTCCAGATGATCCAGGGAACCCCAAATGTAAACTACACACATATGGCAACACAGAGAGAGAGAGAGAGAGAGAGAGAGAGAGAGAGAGAGAGAATAAAATAAATCTTAAAAACAACAGCGTGCAGTTAATGCTATAAATGGTGAAAAGCCAATTAAAATTCAGTGATATGATCTCAGTAGCACTCAGGGAAGGTCAAGATATTGCCAGTTCATAGATGGTCTCCATCATTTCTGCTAGAAGTTGGACGAATGAAGCCGGTGAATTGTGTGCATGTGCGTGTGGCGGTAAAAAATAAAAAGGGGGCGATCGGTTCCTGCGGGAACCGTGGCTGGCAGTCGTGCTCTCGCCAGATCCGGCTCCAGGGGGCCATTGGAACTAGCACTAATTTATCTCAGCCGCTCCATGCTACCCCTAAGTACTCTCTGACCCAGGCAGCAATCTCTCTACCCATCTATTTCCCAGGGGGGGTTGCTACCACGCCAAATTAGCACTAGTTCCAATGGCCTCCTGGAGCCGAAACTAGAGAGACCACAACCGCTAGGGTATGCACAGGAACTGTTCCTCTCTTTTTAATTTTTTACCGCAACATGTGTGCATGCATGCGTGTGTGTGCGTGTGTTTGCACGCGTGCACATTTGGCTGCAAGACCTGGGCAGCCAGAAGTTGCTGTTAGGAATCTCCTTTTAGCCCCAGATCCAGAGACGATTTTCCATAAGATGGCCTGCCTGTCTTCTGCGGGAGGTATGTGAATCTTTCTCTCCTTGCTTTGCTGGTGTTTGGGAGTTGCGGAATCACTCTAAAAATAGATGACCACTTTAAGGAATGAACAGGAGTTATCTAGGAATGAAGGGGTCAGACCCAGGCTCAGCAAGACAGGGTTGCTTTCACAGCAGAGTGGAGGGGTGAAGCAGGGCATCCTCAGTGGTATTTTACATCTCTGACTGACTTACGCAAGAGGCGCGCTGGGTTTCAACTTTCCTGACACATGCAGCAAATGGGCTGTTGGAAAACGGCCGCTTGCAAAATCGGAGACAAGATGGAGCTGGGATAGTTTACAAAGACTAAGATCCGGACTGGGAAATGGCCCAGGAGTCTCTGTTTTCTTGTGGATGGCACAGTCAGCTCGATGGGTTGTGTTTGTCTGCTAGTGATATGTAAATAATCTGGGTTGTGTATTTACACTTGAACTGTTCACCGATTCCTGTTATTTCAGACCACATACGCCCACGAGGCTCCGGTTTCCTGGAATCCCTCACTGGAGTCCACGAGGAGTCATTGGGTCGGTATGCTATCTTTTGTTGATAATTGAGAACCTTCTGGATACAACACAAGAACTTGAACACCCCCCCCCCTTCAACCACCGCCGGACTTGGCTTCGTGTTTGAAGAATTGCAGCACCCTTCTCTCTGTATTCAAGCTGGAATTTCTTGGGACTCTGTGACTATGGCTCAGGTCTAGTTCCAAAGGCCTCCACAATATGATTCAAAAACAGAAACAAGATCCCGGCCTGATAAATTATTCATAGATCTGCTTTGGACCTCATATTGCACAAGAGTTATTCAAAAGGTCTTCCTTTTATTAAACCAGAGTCAAGCTGCTGGGCAAAGATAAAGATTTCCGTGGGAGAGCAAATCAAACGGCCCCGTGCCGTTTATCACATATGCCGATTTTAACTGAGAACTTCCCCGGGGATATTAAATATTTTCCACATCTGATTTCCGAAGCGAGAGAGGAAACACAGATGGAGGTGAGTGTGCTTTGGATGAATTCGTGAGGCCACGGATACACTTGATATATCATATTTTCTTTTTTTCTCTCTCTTTTTTCTCCCCCCTCCCCCCCGGAGCTGAGGACCGAACCCAGGGCCTTGCGCTTCCTAGGCAAGCGCTCTACCACTGAGCTAAATCCCCAACCCCGATATATCATATTTTCTTTTCCTAAATGCTTGCGAGTGAGACAGTCTCTAGGAAAACCTCTCTGGTCTGAGATCAAGCCATGAAGATGAGTTAAGGCAGAGGCGATTGGCAGCATTTGAAAACGGAGATACCCGTAGTCAGGTTGATAAGTACGGAAATACGTTTTAAAATGCTCTAAGATTGGATAAGTTCATTAGGCAAATTTATGCAAAGAAAATATGAAATAACCCCTAGTGAGGTCAGTGGAGGTCACGGTGTGGACATTTGGGGTGGCCCTTAATTCAGTGGAAGGGAAGGACCCGGTCAGCTGACAGCACACGGGACTAATTGCAGCTTGCACTCTCCATTGCTAGGATGCTGTGCATTAGTGGGTAAACTGCTCACCCTTTCTGAGCCGTCATTTCTTTCTCTGAAAAATAAAGAGGCATGGGCAAATCATCTTAGTTCTCCTGTTTACCTTAAAAGGTAATTTTCTGGGGTTGGTAGAGCGCTTGCCTAGCAAACGCAAGGCCCTGGGCTCAGTCCCCAGCTCCGAAAAAAAGAAAAAAGAAAAAAAAAAGGTAATTTTCTGCTGTTCTGGATTTCTATGGTAATAAATGTTTTGGGGGAAAGGAATGAGCCTTTAATAGGGTTTGATATGAAAAGCTTTCTGGAAATTGATAACTTGACTCATGTTTTATTCTATTCTTTTTTCTATTCATTCAACAAAAATCGATGTTAAAAGTCCAGTGCCTACTATAAACTAGAGACTGCAGTGTTCCATCAAGGCTCCCCATGTAAGAAGTGCATTGGTCCTTTAATGACTTTATAGTCTGATGCCAAACGGAGGTGCACACATAGATAAATTTATTTAACAACTAGTGAAAGGAAACGAAAGAGGTATGTGCGGCAAGCTTTGCAGGAAGAGAAAGCACAAACCTGACCTAGAGGAAGAGATGCTGCTGGAGCTAATGGAGGAGTTGCGGTTGCTTGGTCTACATAGGAAGAGAGAGTTGGTGACACATAAAACATGAAAGTAGAAGTTAGCGTGATGTAGCACAGGTGTGGGCAAGAACTACACGTGAAGGTGCCTCTGCACCGGAGTTTCCCTTTACCCAGCAGCCACTGCTCCTGAAGAAGAGCAAGACCCGGAAGCACCGGAAACAGACTTATGAAGACCTCGGACCCTAGCCTTGATTCTGACTCTCTCTGGGATATGATGTCTGGGGATCTGTACTCTAAACCCAGCACCCAGTGTTCCAGAGGCAGCCTATGGTTGGAGACAGCCTTCTGTTGTGGCTTAGATGCTCACTTACCAAAGGTGATGGGGCAGCCCGGAAGCAACACAGCAACGTGGCCAAAGGTGGAAGCTTCTCAAGCCAGAACGATTCCTTCCTCTTTATGCTTTCCCGAGACTTTTGTCATGGTAAGGGAGAGCCGTGTGCACAGCTTCACCTTAACTTAATGTCCACTGTTGTCACATGAGTAACAGATGTGGGGATCGAGGAAAAACCCGGAGTTGCATTCTCTGAGAGAACTGATGACAACAGGGTGGACAAAAAAAAATGTGCTTGGTAAATATTGGGGTGGCGTGATGGCCAATCCCAGTTGTCAATTTGACTATGTCTGGAAGTCACTAAAACCCCAAGCAGCTGGGCTGGATTATTTGAGATGGGAAGATCCATGCTAAACCCGGGCCACACCTTCTGGACATGGATGAAGGAAGCTTGTGCTTTTTGCCTGCTTGCCCTCTCTCTCACTGGAAAGTGCATCTATCTTGCTGTGGAGGTAGTCCTTTGCTGCTGTTAGATCCCACTTCTTTAGGATTCCAATGAAGACAGGAAAACCGGCAGCTCCCTAGGTCGTCCCTGGGGCTCCAGCACCACATGGGGACTGCTGAGACATCCAAACTTGTGGACCGAACAGCTACCAGATCCTTGGCCTTTCCATCGGGAGACAGCTATTGTTGGACTGCTCAGACCGCAGCCTGAAAACAATTCTAATAAATTGCATATGGGCGTGCACGTGTGTGTGTGTGTGTGTGTGTGTGTGTGTGTGTGTGTGTTTTCATTCTATTGGTTGTATTCCTTTAAAGAATCCTGACTAATACAGGGGAAATCATCATCACTGGGAAAGATAATGAAACTGGGTGTTCAGGCCCAGCGAGATGCTTTGAAATGGGACCTAACCTTAGCAATAAGGCAGAACATTCCAAATATGGACTGGGACTTAAGCAACAGCAGTGTAATAAACACCAGCAGTCACAACACCAACTGACGTGTTAGTTTCTAGTTTGCAAAAACGAGAATAATAAAGCTTTTCGGAGTACTAAGCAGGGTTTGAGATGTTCTTCCTTGCAGGGTCAACTGTTAGTCTTCCCGTGGAAGGCACAGGACTCCTGAGTCAGATTAAAGGGACAACTCGTGGCTTATGAAGAGGGTAAAGCAGTGCCAGAGCATCCTGTGCCTCAGGGCCTCACCTCCCTGGGGAGAGACTAAGAGATGCCTTGGGAAAGTCCTGCTGAGTTCAGGCAGCAAGATCTATTCAGGAAGCATTCTTGTCCTTCACTCTTCTCTCCCTCCCTCTCCTTTTTCTCTCTCTCCCCTCCTTCTCCCCTTCGCTTCCTCCCAAACCCACTCTCGAATCATACAAACACCCCTCTTCTGAGACATGATGTGTTTTCCCATCGTGCCTTGCTCCTTTCCCATCATGCCTTGCCCCTTTCCCATCATGCCTTGCCCCCTTTTTCTCATCTGATCACACTATCGTCCTCTCTGAGGATGCTCATTCAGATGCCACGTGACAAGTAAGGCTCCCTCAGCAGATAGCCAAGTCTTCACATTCTTTGGTCTTTGACTTCCCAACCCCAAGAACCACAAGAAAAGAAATTTCTTTTCCTTATAAATCATCCAGGCGTGAGTATTTTGTTGCAACGAAACAAGACACAAAATGGAGGTTTTTGTTCCCGTTTGTGTGGTGTCGAGCATCCAAAGCCTCATCCATACCAAGCACATACTCTGCCAATGTGCTACGACTCTGGTCCGTTGACATTCAGCTCTGATGAGAGGATGGGATAAATATAGATTTGCCCCTGAGATTCTGAAGTGAAGGTGTTATTGCTGTCTCACGTGCTCTGGCCATTTGTAATCTACAGTTCCAAGTTAACCTCTATGCTCCTTTTAGCGCAGATATTTTTAGTAGCTTCCGGGTGCATTTCTACGCTGTAATAACCAAAGTTTGCTACCTACCCCAGGAGCACAAGCCAGATAGATGTTTGGTGATGGAAAGTCTACTTTCAACTTAGGAACAAGCACGGTACAGTGTCCTCCGAATGTCTGTGAGAGGGAGGCCATGTTCCAGTAGAAGGGACTCTTTTCTTCCAGCTCTTCTTGCTTACTGTGAGGCCCTTTCCACGTTTTCCTTTACTTATGGAAGCCTCCGTGGTTCTGACTGGGTTCAAAATACACATTGGTCACTGTAGGTCTAAGACCCAGCTTTACTTCAGTGGGCGGAGTTAGCATTCCTTCTAGGTTCCTTCCCACCGTTACCTGGCAACAGCTAGATATGCCTGACTCAGCATAAAAGGAGCTGCTTGCCCCTCCTCACTCTTACTCTTTTCCCCCTCTGTCCCTTCTCTTCCCGTTCCCCTCCCCCCTCTCTCTCTCTTTCCACGTGCTCATGGTCGGCCTCTATTCCTCCTCCTCCCCCTCCCCCTCCTCCTCCCCCTCCCCCTCCTCCTCCCCCTCCTCCTCCTCCCCCTCCCCATCCTCCTCCTCCTCCTCCCCATGCCCTACATAAACTCTATGCCAGACTATATCCATTATGACTGGTACCTCAGGGGAAGAGACGCCTCACCACGGGCCCCCACAGACACCCCCTTCTACCTCACCATACCTCACCTCTATCAAACATAATTCCTGGCTTCCTTTTCTTTTTTATAAAATACAACAGGCAGGGCAACCCGTGCGGCCGGAATTCAGATGAGCTAGGTTTGAATGTTTACTAGTCACTAACTGGTTTTCTTCCATGAGTCATGCATTTTTCCAAGCTTGCTTTTCCCAGTAGTAAAAATGGAAGGTGAATACCTGCCTGGCAGGAATCGCCATTGACCACAGTGTCGGTCAGATTTTAATCAGTGTGACATCTACACCAGTGCTTGGGCATCCTTTCTGCCCCGGAACTCACAGAACTGGACAAAGCCGCATAAGCAGGAAATGTTCACGTATCTGTGACCCAGTGCAATCTGGAGTGGATGCCAGTAAGAGACACCAAGAGGCGGGGTTGGGGATTTAGCTCAGTGGTAGAGCGCTTGCCTAGCGAGCGCAAGGCCCTGGGTTCGGTCCCCAGCTCCGAAAAAAAAAGAAAAAAAAAAAAAAAAGGCAACGGAAAGCTAGCCTCGGCACTGGGAAGTCTGCAGGAGTTCTAAGGCTGGGGCAAGATGCTAAGGTGTGAGTTAGCTAAGTCACTAACAGCTCCTTTGATGCCCAAGGGACAAATGTGTCTTTAGGTCTTGCGTTTCAAAAGAAGGCAGAAATAGATATCTTCGTTCAAACTCAATTTTTTATAGCATTCGTGTATTCATGCTACTGTAAAACTAAGACTAGGGCTCAGGTCTCCCGCTTGGCCTAATATCTTCCCACTGTGTTTATGTGGCAAACAGGCGTTCATTGTCAAATACTCAACATGGGTTTTACACAGACACACACACACACACACATGCACACACACACCAATCAAAATGTCTATGAGCTCCAGCCAGCCTACCACCGAGGAGTACCCTGTTAAGGCGTATCGACCTGACTCCACTTCCACCCAGTTCTCATTATTCTGTATTTGCCACACCCATGTCCTTCCTATCTCCTGATTGGCTTGGATGAACTGTGTGAGAGCAGGCTGGTGTCTCACTCAGGAAATAGCTACACGGTGAGCTCACCTTTGGGCTATATCCTTTAAGATCTTCAAAAAAAAATAATTTTTTTTCCAGAAGAGCTTGTTGACTCTTCTCTGCTGTGACGAGGGACACAACAGCTGGATGCCTCTGGGAGGTTGAAAATAAACAGGTTCAGGAGCTCCTAGGAAGTCAATGGGCATTGTAGGTAGAGAAGCTGCCCAAAATAAATACAGCTGGCCGGGGCGGAAAACTCTATTTACTTTGGCTCTTTTGAAGTCTACCCCGGAGGCTGGGGAAAACCTACCCATCCTTAGACTCAGTGTGCACTGATGGTGGACACCCAGGCAAGCAAGGGTCCCTGTGTAGGCACATTAGTTCATCTGGAAGGATGAGCAGGGAATGAGGTGTCTCAAGCGTTGGAGGACACTTTGACAGAACGAAAATGATGAGCCTGGGTTTTTGTGTTTTGTGGTTGGGACTGTAACTCATATTGAGCATTTGACAATGAGCGTCTGTTTGCCACATAAACACAGCGGGAAGAAGGCCTGAGTGCTTGTCTTGATTTTACAGTAAGCTGTGATCCTGGCTTCTCAACTCTAAAATGAGGCGTCAGGAGGGTACTCTTAGCAAAGTGGTGGGGAGCGGAGGTTTTCATCTACACTCTGGTTCTCACGGTTCTGTCTGGCGTGGCCCTGGATTGCAAGAACAGCATCTCCAAAGCGGAGGTTTTCATCTACACTCTGGTTCTCACGGTTCTGTCTGGCGTGGCCCTGGATTGCAAGAACAGCATCTCCAAAGTATCCTGCCTCTGAGGGACATGACTACTCAATCTGGACCAGTCAATCGGCACGCCCCTCGATTGCAAGCAGGGAGAAGAGTTGAAGCTCGTGGGAAATAACTTTGCAAGGGACTGTAGGAGCAGAGACCTAGGGACTCACAGGAGCCCAGCTTTGAATCCTGACCTGAACACGTCAGTGTGTTTGTGGACAGGTGATTTCAAGTCTCAAAGCTCCCATTTTTTTATCAAGCATCACTATAGTGATGAAACCGAGTGAAAGAGAGAGAATGTTAGAACAGGAAAGACAACAGATGTTCTTCCACATAGAATGCAGGACAGATACCAAGCGCTCTTCTGCACAGTACCCAGGGTAGGTACTAAGCACTCTGCTGCACAGTACTCACGATGGGCACTGACTACTCCATGCAGTGTTCAGAGTGGGTACCAAACACCCTTTTACACTGCCATCCTCACTGATACTGGTCTAAAGTAGCCATTTCAAATGTTTTTAGTTCAGGTTGGCCGGATCCCAAATCAAACACAGATCTAAACTAAAATCGTGTTTTCCCTTTACGAAAGAGAGAGAGGAGGGGGAAAAAAACCCATTATGGTGATAACAACAAAATTTACTTCAAGTTGAACACAACCCTCCTTGTTACTCTGGAACTCACAGAGTACAGAGTCAAAGCTGCCAAGTATCCTGGCCCAGGGTCAGCCGTCTACCGCACAGAGATAAAAAGTATGGGAAAGTCCTTCCACCACGGGCGAGAACTTTCCCTTTCTCGGAGGGGGAGTGTGTGGAGACACTGGTGGACCATGGTCCAGCAAGCAAAGGCCCAAACCTCACACAGACACCGTAGATCATGTTTTCGGGGCAACACTCCAGACTCCGGCAAACCTCGAGCACAGAAGTGCACATTCTGTCTGAATCACTGTCCAGATCTTGCCAGCATCAGAGTACACTGAAAACAAACTGCATCCAGATGGTGAGACACTGGGTTGATGGCTCATCAGGAGTGAGTTAGAGCCATTCATCAGCTCGCTCGTGCAAAACCCAGCGAAGGCCGGGCCAGTGTGCCTGAAACACCAAAGTGCCACTCTGACCACAGGGCATGACAAAGTCTTCATGACTCAGTAGTGACCTAAATGCAAAAATCCCCCAACAGAATTTCTAAGGCTTTGTAATGTCCAAACCTAACGCTCCAATATTAATAATGCACACAAGAAATTCTTTGATGTTTCTACTCCTTACACAGATATCATGTGGCTAAGAATCCATCTGTGGTGCTTTGAATATGCTTGGCCCAGGAAATGGCATTATTAGGAGGTGACCTTGCTGGAATGGGTGTGGCCTTGTGGAGTGGGTGTGGCCTTGTTCGGGTGGGCGTGGCCTTGGAGTGGGTGTGTCGCTGTGGGCATGGGCTTTAAGACCCTCCTCCTAGCTGTCTGAGGATGCTAGTCTTCTCCTGTTTGCCTTTGGAACAGATGTAGAACTCTCAACTCCTGCACCGTGCCTGCCTGGATGCTGTAATGTTCCCATCTTGATGATAATGGACCGAACCTCTGAACCTGTAAGCCAGCCCCAATTAAATCTTGTCCTTTATAAGAGTTGCGTTAGTCATGGTGTCTGTTCCGAGCAATGGAAACCCTAACTGAGACACCATCCTTCACACAAAGGAGCATCAGTCATTTACAAATACAAGCCATGGAGCGGGATTTCTAGATGTGGCAACACGGAATGTTCATCAAACGCTGGGCAAGGCTTCCAAGGCTGAAATGTGTAAAGCTACGGGTGACTCCACGAACATGGAAAGTTCATAAGGGCACAGATGGGCGTAGTGAAAATCACGTACTCGTGAGAGGACAAAAATAACAGAAACCGGATATATTTTAAAAAAAAAAAAAGAGTTCAAATTTGAGGATTGAAAAAAAATTACATTTGTCTTATTAAGACTGGGAAGATAAGAGGAGGCATATGTAACTATAGTAGCAGTAGCGTAATGGAGTAGTTTATACATTGTCTCAGTTGTCTACAATGTGTTTGCTTGTAGAAGCAAAGCAAGATGCTGGCACATCCTGTGATCTGACAGATGGGAGAGATTTCCTTGTGTGTTCATGTGTGTTCATGATACATGTGAGCTTCTATGTGCAGGTGTGTATGTCCACAAGCACACATGGAGGTCAGGAGAGGTCACTGGGTATCCAGTAAGACCCATGAATCCTTCCATCTCCACCCCATACACATAGTACTGTGTTATAGAAACGCGCAGAGCCATGCTCAACCTTTGTGAGTGGTAGAAACCCGAACTCAGGTCCTCAAACTTGCACAATGGAGTCTTACCCACGTAGCCATCTCTCCATCCCTAAGATTTCTTACTCTCCTCTGGTGGGCAGATCCCTAGTGACTTAACCTTTTACTACTGGGTCCCCACCTAAGAATCTCACTTTTCTCTCAACATTGATGCTGTCTGACAAGCCTCTAATGCAGGAGACCTTTGGGGAACCATCACCCATTATATTGCCGAATGACTTTGCACTGCAGGAAACACATAATGTATTCAGTGACACAGTAATTCTCTTTTTAATTCTGTTTCCAACCTGCTGCCTTCCTGCATTCCCACTGGAGTAGGGTAAGCTCGGTTTCTCATCTCCTCTCACTCCCATGAGTTCATCTCAGTCTCCAGTTTTCAAACTCTCTGGTGGCTTAGCCCTTCAGTCCAAAGACCTCTTCTCCTGAGCACCCTGCCCTGGTTTGAATGACTTCCTCATGTAGCAGGCATGTGTGCCCACACAGCACTGCGGGCCTGCAGTCGCTGCGGACATTACGGAAATGTGAATTAAGCTAAAATGGCTTCTTTCCTCTGCTTCATGGCTCTTTGACAGAGTTCCTAAGTCCTCCTATTTGCAGCCAGGAGGTAGAAAAACACACTAGCTGAGCCTGCAGCTTCTGCAAAAGGATAACTATGAGGTTTCTGAAGAAGTGGGGCTGCACTGTACATGAAATAATTCCACTAACAAAACAGATAGGGTGAATTATTAGAGCATCACTAGGTGTGTGGCTTACAATTTCCTTTCCTTTCCTTTCTTTTCTTTTCTTTTCTTTTTCCAGACAGGGTTTCTCTGTGTAGCCCTGGCTGTCAGAAACTGACTCTGTAGGTGTGATGCTTTGCATGTGCTTGGCCCAGGGAGTGGCACTATTAGAAGGTGTGGCCTTGTTGGAGGAAGTGTGTCACTGTGGGGTGGGCTTGGAGACCCTCCTCCTAGCTGCCTGAGGATGCTCAGTCTGTTCCTTCCAATGAAGATGTAGAACTCAGCTCCTCCTGCACTGTGCCTCCCTAGGTGCTGCCATGCTCCCACCTTGATGATGATGGACTGAACCTGTAAGCCAGCCCCAACTAAATGTTGTCCTTTATAAAACTTGCATTGATCAAGGTGTCTGCTCACAGCAATAAAACCCTAAGACAGTGGGCCAACCTGGCCTCAAACTCACAGAGATCCACTTGCCTCTACCTACTGAGTGCTAGGACTAAAGGCGTGTGCCACTACCTTCTGACTTCACGCTTGTAATTTCAACACTCAGGAGGCTGAGGCAAGAGGATTGCTGTGGGTTCACGGCTTAACTTCTTCTATAGGTGCTATGGATCTGCTGTGGGTCCTCACACAGCAAGTACTTCATTCACTGAGCTGTCTCCTTGCCTTGGTAAGGGATTCTTCAACTGGGAACAAAACTGTAGAGAGAATCTCTTGTGCATTGTATGGATGCATCACCTGTCAATTAAGAAGCCTGTGGCCTATTGGAAAGGATAGGATGGAAGGCGGGACATCCTGGAGGCAGAAAGAATTCTGGGATAGAGCCAGGAATGGGAGAGAGGCCAGCAGACATAGGAGAGGTAACCAGCCACGTGGCAAAATGTGGATAGACTAAATGGGTTATTTTAAATTATCAGCTGGTGAGGGAACAAGCCTAGCTAGATGGCCTAGTATTTGTAAATATATTTCGAGCCTGAGTTGTTATTCTGGGAGCTTTGGGCGGGATGAAAATCAGCCAGCCCATCTTACAGCACAAAACCTACTAAGCCTAAAATTAGCAATCAATACATTTGAACTGTTGAATGTTGAACTAATATGTAATGTCTCCAGAATATTTGACATTTCACATAAGAAAGAAAAACGATTTGGACAAAACAAAACAAAACAAAAAACCAAAACCCAAAGAACAACAACAACGAAAACCAATGCTGGAGCATCAAAATGTTTGATTTAAAATTATGCTACCAAATCATAGTATCAGAAAGACAGCTTAATAGTCACACACACACACACACACACACACACACACACACACACACACACACAGAGATCAATAAGAGAATGAAGGACACAGATTAAATAAATTAACCCAGCTATGCCATGTCTCCGGGTCTGCTTTACTTACCTGTGAAGCAGAAGCAAACCTCCAAATTGCTATCTTGGATTCCTGGGCATCAGATAAGAGGATATTTACTAATTATTCTCATAACTGGTGAGGCATTTCCATGCGTTCTTTATGTATGTGTGTGTGATATATGTGTATGTGTATGCGTATACAATGCATGTTTTCCTCACATGAACATATATGTATCCTGTGCATGCCTGATCCCCCCCACAAGACGTTGGATCCTTGGAACTGGAATTATGGATGGTCATGAGCTGCCATGTGGGTTCTGGGAATCGAACTCGGGACCTCTGTAAGAGCAACCAGCACTCTTTTTTTTTTTTTTTTTTTTTTACAAACTATACTGTTTATTTGGCCAATCTTCTGTTTTAAATATTTAGCTTACATTCAGCTTTTCACTAATATAAAAAAATTACAATAAACATATTTGAAGTTTGATCTTTGAGTATGTCTTACTTCCTTAGGAGAAATTCCTGCAAGTTGGATTGATGATAAAGTGCAGTTTGACTCTAAAGACATTTCAAATTAATGTAATGTTCAACTGTCACTCCCCACTAGAGATGCTGCAAATTACCTTTTAAATGCTAGAGTTGAACCCAGGCACACACCAGGTGAATGCTCAACCACTGAGCCACATCTGAGCCAAGTTATAACATTTTAAATTCTTACCAGCAGTGCAAATAATCCTAATTTCGTATCCCTGCCAGCCTGTTTATTGTTATTAAATCCATGCACTTTATATTTTACCTTCTTATTTCTTGGATCCAGTTCAAGTAATAGACTGTGCTGACTTTTTTTTTTTTCTTTTTTTTTTTTTAATTAACTTGAGTATTTCTTATATACATTTTGATTGTTATTCCCTTTCCCGGTTTCCGGGCAAACATCCCCCTAATCCCTCCCCCTCCCCTTCTTTATGGGTGTTCCCCTCCCCATCCTCCCCCCATTGCCGCCCTCCACCCAACAGTCTAGTTCACTGGGGGTTCAGTCTTTTTTTTTTAATTTATTTAATACTTAATAATAATTCTTTGGTTTCCGGGCAAACATCCCCTCCCCTCTCCCCTTCCTTATGGGTGTTCCCCTCCCAACCCTCCCCCCATTGCCGCCCTCCCCCCAACAGTCTAGTTCACTGGGGGTTCAGTCTTAGCAGGACCCAGGGCTTCCCCTTCCACTGGTGCTCTTACTAGGATATTCATTGCTACCTATGAGGTCAGAGTCCAGGGTCAGTCCATGTATAGTCTTTAGGTAGTGGCTTAGTCCCTGGAAGCTCTGGTTGCTTGGCATTGTTGTACCTATGGGGTCTCGAGCCCCTTCAAGCTCTTCCAGTTCTTTCTCTGATTCCTTCAACGGGGGTCCTATTCTCAGTTCAGTGGTTTGCTGCTGGCATTCGCCTCTGTATTTGCTGTATTCTGGCTGTGTCTCTCAGGAGCGATCTACATCCGGCTCCTGTCGGTCTGCACTTCTTTGCTTCATCCATCTTGTCGAATTGGGTGGCTGTATATGCATGGGCCACATGTGGGGCAGGCTCTGAATGGGTGTTCCTTCAGTCTCTGTTTTAATCTTTGCCTCTCTCTTCCCTGCCAAGGGTATTCTTGTTCCCCTTTTAGAGAAGGAGTGAAGCATTCACATTTTGATCATCCGTCTTGAGTTTCGTTTGTTCTAGGGATCTAGGGTAATTCAAGCATTTGGGCTAATAGCCACTTATCAGTGAGTGCATACCATGTATGTCTTTCTGTGATTGGGTTAGCTCACTCAGGATGATATTTTCCAGTTCCAACCATTTGCCTACGAATTTCATAAAGTCGTTGTTTTTGATAGCTGAGTAATATTCCACTGTGTAGACGTACCACATTTTCTGTATCCAGTCCTCTAGCAACCAGCACTCTTAGGCACTGAGCCATCTCTCCAACCCATTGCTTACATTCTCGGGCAGCCTGGGGCAGCCTGGGGCAGCTGCCATTCCCAGCAGCTGTCAGAATCCTAGAGTCTCTCATCAGATGCTTGTAATATCTGCCCAG
The DNA here is from genome assembly GCF_021556685.1 of Rattus norvegicus. Lineage (NCBI taxonomy): Eukaryota > Metazoa > Chordata > Mammalia > Rodentia > Muridae > Rattus > Rattus norvegicus. The sequence continues at coordinate 18,183,856 of NC_141553.1, read as the reverse complement.
GGAAGAAAAAGGATCCTCTCTGACCTTCTTTTCATCCAGTTCACCACGTCATTGGTCAGACACCTGTCTGCACCAAGTTACAAGCAAGATTGTCATCTCAATGAGTTCCCTGTGTAAGAAAGGAAAGTGGAAAATACAAAACCCAGTCACCCTTCATCACCATGGGCTCCTCAGCGGTGCATTCTGCCAACTGTTGTTGGCTGTGAATATTTGGGGGTGAGGTGGAGGGGGCTGTGTTCTAAACCTATTCAGAGGTTGCCCTGTGGTGATTCAGGGGTGCATGCCTGAAATCCCAGCAGCTCTCCAGAGGCTACAGCAGGATTTCCAAGAGTCCAAGGCCAGCCTAGGGTATAAGATAAATCACCAAGTTCACCAGGGCTACAATAGCTACAATAGCAAGATGCTGTCACAAAAACAAAGACGAACAACAAACCCACAGTAGAGTGTTTATTTACACCAGCACTTACGGAAGGTTTTATATCTCCACATCCCTTAACATAGACATGACAGAAAGTTTGCTGGGGAGGGGCATAGGTAATATGTAAACACTATGCCACATTACATACGGGACTAAAACTTCAATGAAGATATAGATTGATAAATGGATGAAGGGAGAGAAGGAGGGAGGCAGGCAGGCAGATGGATGGATGGATGATGGATAGGTAGATAGATGGATAGACAGCTGGATGGATGGGTGGATGGATAAATAGATATGTACCTACATAGACAGATACATAGATAAATATATAGATACAAAGATAGATACATAGAATACACAGCAGGAGGGATAAATGGTAGATGGACAGACAGACAGATAAATTTATCATGGTATTCCAAAGCTAAAAGCCTCTGACCACTCTTAGAGTATGAGATCTGAACTGTAAAAAGAACACCTAAGAGTATAGAATCGTGTGTACTGCTTTCTGTGTGCCCGTATTCAAGTCAAATCAGTCAGAAAGCAAATGTCTTCCCTGGAAACACACTGCAGTTAGCATACAGAAAAAGAATGACGGGGCTGGGGATTTAGCTCAGTGGTAGAGCGCTTACCTAGGAAGCACAAGGCCCTGGGTTCGGTCCCCAGCTCCGAAAAAAAGAACCAAAAAAAAAAAAAAAAGAAAAAGAAAAAGAATGACACATTTTAAAAAACAAAATCACCCGTTTGAACCCTAAACGGGAAAAGCTCAGGAAGCACCGAGGAATGTGAGAACACTGTCCAAGCGTGATTTGTGTGGGGAGATTTCTGAATGCTTGTGAGAAAACTCCAAGAAAACAGAACAAGACTCTTATGACCTCAGTTCCTTCAAAAGATACAGAACTGTTCTTGGAATGTACTTGTGTCCCCTCCCAGGTGTACTGGCTAGGACTGAGTTTACTTCAGGTTATTCATTACAGCTGGCTGTTGTTATTGGTTTAGCCACTATGGAAACACATGTTTTTGCTCCTTGTGCCCTTTTGACCATCTTACTCACGTGATTCTTCTTAACCCTTCAAGTATAAATTGCCCAATGCTCTGAATAGAGTTAGCGATTATGTGAGACTTCATTCCGCCTCGTTTTCAGGGCCTGATTCCCCAGGTCCACACAGCCAACTAGAGAGGTAAACAGTGGCAGAGAGGGTTAAAAAAATGTACGGGGGGGGGGGGGGCTGGGGATTTAGCTCAGTGGTAGAGCGCTTACGTAGGAAGCGCAAGGCCCTGGGTTCAGTCCCCAGCTCCGAAAAAAAGAACCAAAAAAAAAAAAAAAATGTACGGACTATGAAAGGCTGTCCGTTAGATGTGACGCCACCATTGCTCTCATGAACGTACAGCCGCTGTGGTCACCTGCACGGGATCCAGCCAAAAAGATGGGCCAGGGTTTCAGCAGGTGGCACTAAACTGGACTGTGTGGGTTACCATAAAGAGAACAGAAGGACTAGAGGGAGATGGAGAAACATGCGGGGTGGGGGTGGGGAGTCAAGTTAGAGGTGCCCGGAGTGGGAAGAGAGAGCCGGGGTGTATATGACTGAGATGAACTGTTTATGCATATGAACTGTCAAATAATATCAACAACATGTGGCTTTTTAAAGGACTCACATGAAGCCTTTAATTCATCAAGACTGTATCAGAGGTCCAGAAATGCTCAGAGAAGAATCGGGAGAGTAGTTTGCTGGAATGAGTGCGTCCACACTCAACTCTCTGCCTTGTTTTAACACCACGGAAAGCAGGACATCTGGGCACTGTGCTCTTGGGGCAAGATGGGAGGGAATAAACAGTACAGGCGTCTGTATGTACGCAACAAAAAGATCAGAAATTGAAATGAAACTGATATTTAGAAGGGTCACAAAATACAAGGCAGTGATAGGCTAGGCAAACGAGTCTTAGCTATCGCTCCAGAGGCTAATTTGCGAAACAGTAAATTGGTCATTGGAGATCACCAAAAATTACAAATTTTTCTTAAGACTGAAGAAATAGCCCAGTTGGTCAAGTGCTGGCTAAGCAAGGACAAGGACCTGGGTTCAAACCCTAGCCCTACATCAAACGCTGATGTGCTGGTGCATGCTTGTGACTCAGTGTTAGGGAGGTGGAGACAGGTGGGTTGCCAAGGCTCCCTGGTCAGCCAAGCTGTGTCAGTAAACTGGATAAAGGAAATGTGATAGGTATGTGTTTATATATATAAATAAATATATATATGAAAGAAGAGAAATTTTATTCATCATAAAAAAGGAAAGGAGAACATGAGGGGTAGTAATGTGTCATTGGACTTTTCAAATCCTAATAAACCCATATAAAAGACGCACAATCCAGATATTTTATTTATAAGCCATATACCTAGATTGGGCAGATCTAGGGCTATACTAACTCATTGCTGTAAGGCTCCTTGTTACTTGCTGTTTCTCCTGGCCATGTAAGTCCATCCATGGTGGCTTCCTCTTCCTCTATCATCACCACCACCTCCTCTTCCTCTTCCTCCTCCTCCTCCTCTTCCTCCTCCTCTTTCTTCTTCTTCTTCTTCTTCTTCTTCTTCTTCTTCTTCTTCTTCTTCTTCTTCTTCTTCTTCTTCTCTCTCTCTCTCTCTCTCTCTCTCTCTCTCTCTCTCTCTCTCTCTCTCTGTCCCTGCCACCCCCTCTCGAGTCTCCAGTCCCACCTTTCCCCACCACTGCTCTATCACAGGCTCTAGACTCTCATAGACCAGTTAAACTGGGGAGAAGGTTCACATGGCGTCACCTGATGATGATGGTCTGCTTGTGGGAGATGGGGGTGGGGTGAAGGAGGCGAACCACCTCTTGAGGATCCAGTGTTAACATTAGAATACAAGAAGCATCAGGCCAAACCACTACAGTAGTGGGTGAATATGAATAAGATTCAGTGACAGATATGAAATATCATAATGACACCCATTGTTTTATAATAATATGGCTGGCATGGTGAAAAGAAAAAAAAATTTAAAGCACTACTCCCCAAGGTTGAGGTTCCACCCCAGAAAAGGGGGTAGAAAGATCATAAGAACCAAAAGTCAGGGGGAAATTGGAATATAAGCGTCTTCAGAGCATGGTGGTACCCTGTACTCAAGATATGGTCTCACAGCAGCTGGGCTTGTCTGCACAAGTTCAAGCCAGTCAACACTCCAGCACAGAAGGGGAGGGGCTCATGAGACCCACCCCTAGCTGAGGATCTCCTGACAGTTGATGACAGTTGATGACAGTCTGGATGAGAGTGAGGCAGTTTCCACTGAGGCTGTGGCTCCTGGTAAGTTGGCTGTGCTCCAGTGAATGGCCCTATATCCGAAAGTATTTGAGCAGCCCAAACTGGAGTCATGGGTTATTAAATAAAAAAATTAAAAGGACATGAAGTCCTTGAATGGGAGGAGCAGGGAGTATGATGAAAATATGTTTTCTGAAATACTCAAAGACTTAATGAAATCTTCATTAAATAAAAGGAGGCTGGAGAGATGGCTCAGTGGTTAGGGGCATTTGTTATTGAAGAGGACCCAGGTTCAATTCCCAGCACCCACATATCAGCTTCATAGCCATCTGTAACTCAAGTTTCAGAGCATCTGACGCCCTCTTATGAACTCAGTGAGCGCCAGGCACACCGTGATGCAGACATGGATACAATCAAAACATGAAACAAACTAAATATAAAAAAATTGTTAAGTAAAAAGAAATGTTTAGAAAAATCTTAAAAAGTGAAAAGGCAGCCCATGTACTATGAAAAAAATGAATCTTTTAAAAAGCATATCTGGTAGAGAATTGGTACTCAGAAAAATATAAAGAACTCTCCAAATTCAATAAGAAAACCTAAATCACAAATTAGACAAAAGGTTGAATCAGACGCATTGTCAGAGCAGAGGATATATGAGAATACATAATTCCTCTCCTCACAAAAAAAATGAGTAAGTTGTTGGCATGACATCTTAGGTGACAAACACGTTCTAAGGAAAGGAGTGGGAAAGAATGCATGGATGAGTCCTGGTACACAGGAATCCTGACCTCAATCAACCTGAATGAGTTTGTAGATGCAAAAAGCTTGGAGGTTATTGGGGAAGGGGTGATGAGTGTAGCAAGAAGGAGGGTGTGGTGGTTTGAATATGCTTGGCCCAGGGAGTAGCACTATTAGGAGGTATGACCTTGTTGAAGTGGGTGTGGCCTTATTGGAGTGGGTGTGCCCTTGATGAAGGAGGTGTGGCCTGGTTGGAGGAGGTGTGGCCTTACTGGAATGGGTGTGGCTTTGGAGTGGGTGTGGCTTTGGAGTGGGTGTGGCTTTGGAGTGGGTGTGGCTTGATGGAGGAGGTGTGGCCTTGTTGGTGGAAGTGCATCACTGTAGCCATGGGCTTTAAGACCCTCATCCTAGCTGCCTGGAAGCCAGTCTTCTCCTAGCTGCCTTCAGAACAAGAGCTGGAATTCTTTTTTTTTTTTTTTTAAAGATGTATTCATTTATTATATATAAGTACACTGTAGCTGTCTTCAGACACACCAGAAGAGGGCATCGGATCTCTTTACAGATGGTTGTGAGCCACCATGTGGTTGCTGGGAATTGAACTCAGGACCTCTGGAAGAGCAGTCGGTGCTCTTAACCGCTGAGCCATCTCTCCAGCCCCCAAGAGCTGGAATTCTTAGCTCCTCCAGTCTCATGCCTGCCTGGTGCTGTCGTACTCCTGTTGATGATAATGAACTGAACCTCTGAACCTGTAAGCCAGCCCCAATTAAATGTTGTTCCTTATAAGAGTTGCCTTGGTCATAGTTTTTGTTCAGAGCAGTAAAACCCTAAGACAGAAGGTCACAAAGGGTCATAAGGAAGTGGTCCCAGGATGCCATGAAGGGCCTTCTGACTCAGCACATGAGGGACCACAGTTGACTTAGGGCACACATATGGATATGGTTGAGTAAGAAGGGATGGGTTCTGTATACCTTCCCTTTTGGCTGGCTACCTTTTAACTTCACAGGGAAGAAAGTAAACTTTGCTAACACTGATGACCCCATGAGCTCATGAACATTATAAATCCACAGTGTGTCCCTTTCTTCTCCCCAGGGCATTTGACCTCATTAGCCAGAAGCGAGAAACAAATCCCTGCTGCTGTCCATTGACCTTAAAAGGATTATCTGGGAGTAGAGAGCTGGGACCAGGACTTTTACAAAGGTGAAAGAGAAAGTAAAGACAGGATGAAGAGGGTCAAAGTGAGGCTGGGAGGCAAAAGAAAGACCAGCATGGTGTACACACCCGTCATCTGTATACTTAGAAGACAGAGGGAGGAGGATTGCTATAAGCTTGAGGCTAGCCTGGTCACCATAGTAAGGTCCAGGCTGGCCCGGGCCAAGTCTCAAATTAGAACAAAGCAAAGAGATCTGGCATGAGGAAGTGTCGCCTGGCTGCCTTGGGCTTGTAGGTGGAAAGAAACCTCCGGCCAAGGAATGTAGGAATTCGCAAATGCAAACAGACAGTCTCCCCTGCAGCTTAGAGAGAGCAAACCATCCCTAGGCTTGACTTCATCCCAGTGAAATCATTTCAGACCTCCAACCTTCAAACAGGAAGGCTCCAAGTTTGAAGTCATCCATTGTCACGGTATTAGGACACTCACATGGTATGTTGGGAAGCAGGGCATTTGGACAAAAAGCTTAGAGGATAGTAACCTTGGGCCCCACAGGGTGACCCAGATAGGGCTCCTTTGGGATGAACTTAGGCCCCCTAGTGACAGAAAGGTGAGAGATCCTCAGAGAGCCAAACTGTAACTGCTCTGATTTATTTCCTGGTATTTCTAAACAACCCCTACCTGCAGACCACCCCCCCCCCCCAAAAGCAGGAAAGACAGGAACCCTCATATTTCACAGATGGTTAAAAACTTGCTGAATCGCCCAGGGAATCAGCCGCCACATTGTTCCTCCAGGCTCCTCAGTTGCTGGTTTGCCCAGGACCTTACCTGAATTAATTCAAGGGGCAAATTCCCAAGCTGAGTAGGAGGCAAAATCCCAGGGCATTTTTTGAGCTCTGATTTTGACCAATTCCTGAAAACCCTTGAACAAGCACAACTCTACTCAGTTGTAAGTTTTATCTGTGTCAGACCATTAGCCAGAGTTTTTAGACTCTCCGTTACATGATTGATGACTTTTAAGCCGCACTCGCCGAAGGATACGGCTTGGAAAACAGAAGAATCTGTTTATAGTGTCTTTGGATCCGAAAACCGAATGGAAATATTAATTTCTTAAAGCTGAAAGCAGTTACTGGATAAAACCGCTAAGGAGCCTTAAATAACCTACTGAACCAGAGCAGCATTCTGTCCCACAAACGCTTTCAGTTCATGGCCTGAAATAAAACAGACGTTGCTGATTTTTAGCCGCAGAACATAAAATACAGTGCCGATCTTCCATTGAAGAGAAGCGGATGTCGATGTTTAGCATATCATTTCCCCCCAGATTAAACCTATTGCTAGGTAATTATGCCAAAGTCGATGCCTTTTTAATTTCTCCGGGAAAGAATGGCTGGTATGTTTTGATTGGCCCGTGCACCGTCGTGCATATGATGAGCCCTTTTGCTTAATCAGAGAGTCCATGCATTTTTCTGGCCCTGGCGAAAGAGCCTACCCAGAAGAGAAACAATACACCTGCTCTCTTTGACCCGCGTTCCCTTGACTTCCTGGGGCAAGAGTAGGAAGCCAGTCCGGTCCTCTCGATTGGTCATCGTCCACCGTAATACCCGTTCATGACCCTTAACAGACCCAAGTAGGAAGCTGCCAATGCGCACCTCCGACCTGAAGTGTTTCATGGAGACCTTTGTCTCCCCGGGGGTCACGTGATCTTTAAGACGCTAAGGACCACAAGGTCTCATCTCAGGCCCTCTGTACTCTTAGTGCTGGTGCCTAAAGCTTTGCTTGATAAATAGTGATCTCGGGGTTGGGGATTTGGCTCAGTGGTAGAGCGCTTGCCTAGCAACCGCAAGGCCCTGGGTTCGGTCCCCAGCTCCAAAAAAAAAAAAAAAAAAAAAGAATCCTTCATATAAATAGTGATCTCCGTACAAATGTTTTCTGAATCGACTAAACGAGCCAGCGATTGCATTCCCCACCTGGGGTGGGGGTGGGGGCTGGGAAGTTTAACCCCTCTGTACTGGCCGGTTTTGGGTATCAACCTGACACAAGCTGGAGTTATCACAGGAAAGGAGCCTCAGTTGTGGGAAGGCCATGAGACGCAGCTGTAAGGCATTTTCTCAGCTAGTGATCAAGGTAGGGAGGACCCAGCCCATTGTGGGTGGTGCGGTCCCTCGGCTGGTGGTCTTGGGTTCTATAGGAGAGCAAACTGAGCAAGCCAGGGGAAGCAAGCCAGTAAGTAACATCCCTCCATGGCCTCTGCATCAGCTCCTGCTTCCTGACCTGCTTGAGTTCCAGTCCTGACTTGCTTTGGTGATGAACAGCCATGTGGAAGTGTAAGCTGGATAAACCCTTTCCTCCCCAACTTGCTTCTTGGTCATGATGTTAGTGCAGGAACCCTGACTAAGATACCCTCCCCGAAAAACAACTAAGTGCTTTCAAAGTAATTCTTTTGACATCAATGAGAAGATTTCTAAGCATAGCATTCATGGGAAGAATTCATGCTCGGTTGTCCTGCATACCACAAGAGCCCTCTTCCTGAAAAAAAAAAACCTCTTTGGTTTGCAGATATTGGGGACATAGGTGTTTGTTACAGTAACCTCGATGAGATTCCGTCCCACCGAATTCTGTTATTTATCGTCTTGTGTGTTCGCGGATGTTCCTGTTGCCTGCTTTGTCTTGGGGGTGCTTCAAACAAAGCACTTTAGCTGGGCCAGTCCAGGCACTGGGTCCTGGCATGGATATATAAGCACACATAGATAAGGAAGACTATCGGATTCTGTTTGGTTGTGACAATGCAGACACCTTTGGATAATTGACACTAGAAAGCAAGGAGATGGCTAAGCTAACCTTGAAACTCTTTTTTTTTTTCTTTCTATCAAAGAACATCCAAAAGAAGCATAAATGTCAAAGAAGGTAGTTTATTGTCTCAGTTTGACTTACAGTGAAGAGGCATGTGATGTCACAAGGGGGGGGGGGACAACTGAAAACTGTCACCTAGAAATTCCATTAGGATACATTGTATGTCAGCTGTCTATGTCACACCGAAACCCTTAGACTTCCTCCGTTCACACCTTATGCCACAGACCTGTATGCCATTGAAGTTCAGAGTAGTGACTCTGAAACACTTTTATAAACCAGACTTTCAAGCCCAGCTGGGATGGAGGCAGAGGCAGGAGGATCTCTGTGAGTTCAAGGCCAGCCTGGTCAACAGAGTGTCCTAGGATCAACCCTAGGACAGCCAGGGAGCCAGGGTTACACAAAGAAACCCTGTCTCAAAAAAAAAAAAAAAAGAAAAAGAAAAAGAAAAAAAAAATCAATCAAACAAACAAAACCCCCAAAGTTTCTATAGTACAAAGAAAGCAACACAAATAAAAGATGTAGTTCGTGATAGTCCTTCTAGCCCAAGGCATGATGGGTAAAGGCAGTTTCCCATCGTCCTTTGCTCCTAACCTCCCTGTGAGAACTGATATCAACACCATGGCTGTGTTTACTGCTCTTCCACTGATGTGGTGACGGGAACTCTGGGAAGCAGAGTCGGGGAAGCTGACTCATCCTGCCAGCCTCTTTTGTCTCCTTGGGTTTGACCAAAATGACAGAGGCTCCTCTCACTAAAATGTCATTGGAGACCGTGGAAGAAAGGGGTTTGGAGGCTTCTCCCTCCAAGCTCTGACCAAGTTAAGACAAGCACATAGCAGTGGTAAGAGGTTAGTTAGTGTCGTCTTGGAATCTCCAGACAGCCTCCAATCCCTTTTGTGGATCAGGCCACGCTGAAATGTGAGCCTTGCTAAGTGAATGACCCACTTTGAAAAGCAGCTTAGCATAGCCTGCTGATGTGGTTTGGAAGGAACTGTCCCCCACAGGTTCCTGTGTTTGAACACTTCTCCAGTTGGTGGCCCTGTTAGGAAACATTATGGAGCCTTGAGGAAGTGCAGCCTTACTGAAGGAAGGGCCGGTTTTGAGGGCTTATAGCCTGACTCCTCGCTCTCCCCTCTCTTCTCCTCCCTTACCATCCCTTCCCTTCCCTCCCATTTCCTCCTCTCCTCCTTCTCCTTCTCTTTCTCCTTCTTCCTCTTCTCCTTCTTCTTCCTCTTCTTCGTCTTCTTTTTTTTTCTTTTCTTTTTTTTCGGAGCTGGGGACCGAACCCAGGGCCTTGCGCTTGCTAGGCAAGCGCTTGCTAGGCAAGCGCTCTACCAGTGAACTAAATCCCCAACCCCTTCATCTTCTTTTCTTCTTACCCTCCCCTTTTCTCTCCCTCCCCCTGCCTCCTGTACTCTCTCCTTCCTGTATGCAAATAGCATGTAATCAGTCAACTTCCTGCCTCTGCCCCCATGGCCCCTGCACCGCCATGGACTCTGTCCTTCTGAACCCATAAAAAGAATGGTTTTCCTCCCCTAATTTCTTTGTGTTAGGTGTTTTATCACAGCAACAGAAGAGTCACTAACACACTTACCTTTCTGCTTCTGGGTTTTGTCGCTTTGGAGGGGGGATAATTTATGGATGGATGTGCATGTCTGTCTGTGTGAAGACAAGGTAACCTCAGATATCCTTCATTCCTAGGGATCCAGACACCTTGCTTTGCTTTGTTTGAAACAGACTCCATAGTCTGGACTGGCCCCGGAACTGGCTATATAGACCAGGTTGGCCTTGAACTCACAGAGATCAACTTGCCTCTTTCTCCCAAGTGCAAGAACTAAAGGTGCGTGCTACCATTCCCAGATCCTACTTTCTTTGTTGTTATTGATGTATTTTAGGAGTTTTGTTTTTGTTTTGGCCTTGGTTTGTTTTGGTTGGGGAGGGGGCTTTTGTTGTTGTTGTTTTTTTGTTTTTTTTGTTTTTTGTTTTTTTGGGGTTTTTTGCTGCTGTTGTTTCTGTTTCTCTAGACAGAGTTTCTCTGTGTATCCCTGGCTATCCTAGAACTCACTCTATAGACCAGGCTCCCCCACCCCTCTGCCCATCCAAAACAACAACAAAAACCTAAACTAGAGAGGTAAGTCCGTTACTTACTTACCTCACTTTCAAGTGCTGGGATTAAAGGCTTGTACCACCATTGTCCTGGCTTCACCTTAGCTTTTGAGGCAGTCGCTCACTAGGACCAGGGACTTGTCAAGTAGGCGAGGCTGGCTGGACCCTGGGCCCCCAGGATCTGTCTATCACTGCTTCTGTTTCAAGTTCACATCACTATGGCAGACTTTTGGAGTCCGTGCTAGGTCTCGAAGGTGGGCCCTCAGGCCTGAACTTTACCGACTGAGCCTCTCCCCCACCTCTCTACTTTCGGATTAGCATCTGTAGCATGTGCGCGCATGAAATGATCTACTATGGTGGTAGAGGTGTGGAGGTACAGCACAGAAAACCGTGCACAGTTCGCCAGACGAAGTAACACAGTAAACAGATGGGTCACTGGGTTAAGAATTCACTGTGCTTCACATCCCAATGACAGCGTGAACTTCCTTAAAGAAAGTTTACCGGGGCTGGAGAGATGGCTCAGCGGTTAAGAGCACCCGACTGCTCTTCCAGAGGTTATGAGTTCAATTCCCAGCAACCACATGGTGGCTCACAACCATCTGTAAAGAGTTCCAATGCCCTCTTCTGGTGTATCTGAAGACAGCTACAGTGTACTTATAAATAATAAATAAATAAATCTTTAAAAAAAAAAAAAAAAAGAAAGTTTACCGTGCGCTGCAGAGATGGCCCAGTGGTCCGTGAGGATCTTGCAAAGGATCCAGCGCACAGATATGGCGGCCCACAACCGCCTCTAATGCCATCGGTTGATCTGATGCCTTTTCTGGTTTTGAGGGGCACCTGCGTTTATGCGCTATACACAACACACACACACACACACACACACACACACACACACACACACAAGTCACAAAATCGACCTTTTAAAATGTCTAAACAGCAACTGTCTTAGACGGCTCATGTTTACTTTCCCTTCCCTGCCCCAAAACGCCCTTTTGAGTACTTGACCTGTAAAGCACTGAGGTCTATGTAAGAATATTCTATGGTGATCACTCAAGAAGAGTCACCTTCTGATCCATTTCCCCGAACATATCCCAGCTGTTAAATAGCACAAATCTGAATATAACACAGCTACGATATGTCCTGTCGTACATGAGTATATGCCTATACGTGCCTGTAGGTGATGTACCCCACGCAACAGAAACCCGTGCCTACATTCAGCAGAAGAATGTGGAATCATTTTTCCTTGCAAAACCCAGAAACCCATTAAGTTCCCATTGATCATGTAGATAACAGAATGGATGAATAGAATATAACATAGAATGCTAGTTTCTAGGAGCTGGACAGAGAGGAGGGTGAATACTTTCTGTTTAAGGGGTTTAGCTTCATTTGTGATGATGCAGAGCTCTGGAAATGGAGGGTGGGGTGGTTACACCCCGACGGGTATGTGAGCGGTGCCACTGAGCCATAGGTTGCGAGATGATTAAGCTACTGAGTGTTAAGAATCAATTACCTGAGCTGGAGAGATGGCTCAGCTGTTAAGAACCCTGACTGCTCTTCCAGAGGTCCTGAGTTCAATTCCCAGCAACCACATGGTGGCTCACAACCATCTGTAATGAGATCTGATGCCCTCTTCTGATACGTCTGAAGACAGTGACAATGTGTTTATATATAATAAATAAATCTTTAAAAAAAAATAAAAAGAATCAATTACCCGATAAAAAGCAACTTCATTGAAACTTTCCAGTAAAAGTTCTTGACATAATATGTCTCCAGTAAAGGCTCTTAATATGGCTTGGGCTGGGGATAGAACTCGGGGGTAGAGTGCTGGCCCGGTATATATAAAGGACTACACTCAATCCCCAGCAGTATGCATACACAATGTGTATATTAAGTTCTCAGTAAACGGTTGAAGCAACATACTTCCTAGGAGATCCACGGTGAGTTATGATATACTCCCATGAATCTTTTATCCATTTCTACATTCCACAAATCTGTATTGAACATTCCCACGCCCATATTTCAGGCATTAGAAGGTGAAGTTAAGTATCCTCTCCTTCCAGATTTGCAAGTCAATCTGCATGCCGTGTATAGGGTCTGCTCTCCACAGAGGCTAGTCAGAACAGCAGCTGTGGGACTTCTCCTGAGGAGATCTGAACAAACAGTTCCACCAAGTTAGCTTTAGTGAACCAGTACAATGGCTGGGATGACTTACAGAAATACAGAGTTGAAGACCTGCTACACCAAAACGTCCTTGTATGTACCGCACGTGGTGGCTTAAGAAAGCTGAGTCTGCTGCCACTGGTGTTCTCTCCTGTGGGTTCCTCAACACAGGCACAGAAGACCCTCCACTGCCCATCACCACCCACCCGAACATCCATCCTGACTTAGGGTTCGTGGCCCCCACCCAGCCTGGTTTCTCATCAGCCACCGTGGCAGGAGGCAGAGTCGTGAGCCTGGCCAGCCAGGTGGGTTCAAGGTCCAGCAATGAATGCTTTGGGGGAGAGGACTCTTGCCCAAGTGTTACAGCTCAGTCACTCTCAGGGGTAATAACGTGTGTGCTTTATTCCAGGTGGACAGGGACTATATAAACACTGAGGAGTGGGGTGGGACTTAGGGATGGGTGTTTCCTATTGGCTCAGTTTGAGATCCTAGCAATGCTCTATTTGCATGGGGAAGGACTCCAGGTGTTTTCCTTACATGACTGGTTGCCACGGTCCTCTCAGTGGGCTGTTGTAGTGGGGAATTATGGTTACCCATTCCAGAGTAGGTAAGGGAATCCACAGGAAGCGGCCTGGTGGGAGTCCTGCAGATCTCAAGGCTCTGAGATTCCCAGGCTCTGAGCCTTACCAGTTCTTATAGTCTGGTAACAAGGTCCCACATGCCCTACACATGTTATCTATCAATCAATCAATCAATCAATCAATCACTAAAATGTAAATTTAATGTAAAACTAAATAGCAAATGGCTTTCTCACTCACAGACGTGAACCAGGTAAAATGTGCCACGAGAGAGAAGAACCAGTTGATTAATTACCAAAATCCCAGCATAAACTACCTCGAGACAAACACCTAACAAGAAACGGAAAACCAGGTGTGGTGGCGTGTGTCCTTAATCCCAGCCCTTTGGAGGCAGAGGCAGGTGAATCACTGAGTTCTAGGCTAGCCTGGTCTACATAGTGAGTTCTAGGACAGTCAGAGCTACATAGTGGGAACCTGACTGGAATAAAAGAAGAGAGAAAAGAAATGTAGAAAGCTCCAAGAAGACAACTGTAAAGCACAGGTAAAAGACCCAAAATTAAACCTGAGCGACGGGAAGCCATGAGAACACGAGTTTCTCTCGCATTGGTCTGTTCGTCTGTTGTGATTTCGGCAAAGGCACCAAGATTTCCCATGAAGAAGAAAGATTATCCAAAGTCACAGAGCAACACAAAGAAAAGAGCCAGGAGCCAATTAAGACTCACTGCCAAGGAGGAAACATGCCCCCACCAGAAAAAAAGAAATAAAACTGTAAACCTCGTACAGTGAATTAGCGTAGCATTTGTGGAAGACAAGATGAGACCAACCACCAGGCTTTAAACAGAATTTTTTTTCTTTTTTTCGGAGCTGGGGACCGAACCCAGGGCCTTGTGCTTGCTAGGCAAGCGCTGTACCACTGAGCTAAATCCCCAACCCCTTAAACAGAATTTTTAAGATCCAAAAATAGGTCTGCGTGCATCATAAATTAAATGCATTCAAGGTGGCATTCCAGATCATTAAATTTTGTTGGGTAGGGGGACAAAATGTGTATAACGGCACTGGGCACAGTAGCCCACACCCGTAACCCTCAAAACTATGGAGGCAAAGGCAGGAGAATCCTTGGGGCTTGCCTCTCAGCCAGGGTTCACCCAGGACTAGCAGGCAGAAGCAGGAGTCACTGCCTTGATAGGTGTGGTTGATCTGTTTGCTGGCGGAGGGGCAGAGACTGAGTCCGGAGAGACCACCAGGGGGTCTTCCTCTCTGTCATTGCCCTCTGTGGTCACTGCAGCATCCTGAACCCAGAGGTTTTGACTCCCCAATAAGGTGCTCTAGAGGGAGCAGGGAATTTAGGATGAACAGACTGATGAGGGAGGGACGGCAAGCCCCTAGTCTTGCCAGTGCCCTCAGCCACTCTGCTTTCAGATCCAGCATGACTTTCAAACTGAAGCCACATCTAAAGACACGCCAGTGAGTGACCAGTACAGCGTAGCGCAAATGTGAGTGACTGGGGTTTTCCCAGGATTCCACTCACGCTCCGCTCCTTAAGCCACGCCCCTTCGACCCCATGTGAAACAGCATGTCTGAGTATGCGGGTTAAGACAATTTGCCAGCCATAAAGTTTGTAGAATAACCAAAAACGAGTCCCAAATCAAGCCTGTCATGACTCCGAGGTGCTTCGGGCTACACTGACCCATGGGGCATCATGGGGCTTAAACGCAGCCTCGTTCCTGAAAAGCACAATCTGTGGCTTTTTGACCGTGCATGCTGTGCCATCACGCGGCACCAACGAAGGCCGCCCGAATCACCTTGGCACAGAACTGAGCCCACTGTTGGGAACTACAGCTTTTTCCATACCTGCACAGTGGCCTGGGCTTTTAAAAACATAACGGCTTAATTATCAAAGCCCAAAGAATGCCTTACGCACATTCCTCAGTGTGAAGGTTATCACCTTGGGATTTTGTTCTGTCCCAATGCTTGAGTTTTTAAAAGTCGCCGTCTGGACTGCTGACTTCGGTATCATAAAATGAATTCTGGCTTAGGATTATGGTGGGATCTCTGATCATTTCTGAAATGCCCTAAGTGTACTCCTCTCGTTCTGTATTTATGTGCGGTGGTATTATCAGCACTGGCGGCTATAAAATCAAAATAGGAATGAACACTGGAAAACACGGACTGCTGCTGTACATCCTGCAGCAGCAAATGCTCGAGTTTCGGTTCCTTATGAAACAAGCACAGACGCCATCGGTATGCCGATTTCCTTCCATCTTCAATTAAATGGCAAAATTTCAAATACCATTATATACCAAAGACTTGTTGTAGGACAAACATGTTTTGTTGTTTTGGTTTTTTTTTTTTAATATTTATGTCATGTATGTGAGCACACTGTTGCTCTCTTCAGACACACCAGAAGAGGCCATAGGATCCCATTACAGATGGTTGTGAGCCACCATGTGGGTGCTGGGATTTGAACTCAGGACCTCTGGAAGAGCAGTCAGTGCTCTTAACCGCTGAGCCATCTCTCCAGCTCCAACTTTTCTTATCTTAAAGGCTTTTATTTCATAAATGAAATTATAAAGGTAGAAATGCCTTTTTTACAACAATGCCAAGCAACCAGAGCTTCCAGGGACTAAGCCACTACCTAAAGACTATACATGGACTGACCCTGGACTCTGACCCCATAGGTAGCAATGAATATCCTAGTAAGAGCACCAGTGGAAGGGGAAGCCCTGGGTCCTGCTAAGACTGAACCCTCAGTGAACTAGATTGTTGGGGGGAGGATGGGGAGGGGAACACCCATAAAGAAGGGGAGGGGGAGGGGGATGTTGGCCCGGAAACCGGGAAAGGGAATAACAATCGAAATGTAAATAAGAAATACTCAAGCTAATTAAAAAAAAAAAAAGAAATGCCTTTTTTAAAAGTAAAAGAGAGGTATATATTTATCTGTATGAGCGCATGAATGTGCACATGTGTGTGGGGGCAGGGTAGACCAGAAGAAGGCACCAGATCCCTGGAGCTAGAGTTACAAGCAGTTGTGAGCTGCCCATCATGGATGCTGGGAACTGAACTGGGGTCCTCTGCGAGAGTAGCAAGTGAAAACAGTTTTCAATAACCATCTCTTCAGCCCCAAAGTTGTTTTATCTACTAGGACATGGCTGCTCTGTGTGGTGGTTTGAATAAAAATGGCCTTCATAGGCCCACAGGGAGTAGGAGGTGTGGCCTTGTTGAAGTCAGTGTAGTTTTGTTAAAGGAGGTGTGTCACTAGGAGGTGGGCTCTGAGGTCTCATAAGATCAAGCCTGGTCAGTGTGTCACTGTCACTTCCTGTAGCTCTGGTGCAGCTACCTCTCCAAGAGCCATGACTACCTGAATGCTGCCATGTTTGCTGCCATGGTAACGAACAAAACCTCTGAAACTGTAAGCCAGCCCCAGTGAAACGTTTTCCTTTGTAAGAGTTGCTGTGGTCATGGTGTCTCTTCACGTCAACAAAACCCTAACCAAGACACTCTGTGTGTGTGTTCTATATGTCTGCCTACCCAGGGTTGCATAAAAAAATCTCTTGGACAAAAGGAGTCCTGAGTGGAGAAATCTTTAAGCCCTGCTCTGACAGGCCTGACGGGCCACTTTGGCTCTGGTGCATCCTGCTGCCACAGGTCCGTGTTTGTTACCTGAGGCTCTCTGGGCCTGTGTCAGTTACTTTCCTGTCACCTGGAAACCTCCCCCAAGGGAGGAAGGATTTATTCTGGCTGACCATCTGAGGGAACAGTATCACGGCACCTCAAGTCACTGGGTCTGTTAGGTGGGTATGAAGACAGAAACGACTATGGATAAGAACGCTGGGCACAGTAGCCCACATCTGTAACCCCAAAACTATAGAGGTGGAGACAGGATCACCCCTGGGGCTTGTGGATCAGCCAAGGTTCTCCCAGGACCGGCAGGCAGAAGCAGGGTTACTGCATTGACAGGTGTGATTGACCCTGTCCACCTCGATCTAGAAACTCCCTCATAGACATGCCCAGGGGCTTGTTACCATGGAGATTCTAATCCACGTCAAGGTAACAAGATCAAGCATCCTTTCTTTTTCCTTCCCCTTTCAACTCACGCTCTTCAGAAACACCCACGATTTCCTAGTTAGATGAGGGTCAGCTTCCCCCACGATTCAACAGACATAAAAAAGGGTCTTGGATCTAAGCTCCAGTTTGGGGGCCAGTGAGGTGGCCCGGCTGTAAGGGCAATTAATGCCAAGCTTCTAAACTGAGTTTGAGCCTCGACTCCCACATGTTAGACAGAGAGAATGCTGCAAATTGTTGCAAGTTGTCCTCCAAAACACACACACACACACACACACACACACACACACACACACACACACGGCCTGTAGGTGTGGAGCGGAAAACACAAGCCAACTGGGTTTCACACACAGGAAGGTGTGTGTGTGTGTGTGTGTGTGTGTGTGTGTGTGTGTGTGAAGATATTAGCAAGCACCCCCAGTTTGTTCTACCAGCTCACTGCTTGTTAGAAGAGTTAGGCCTATGAGCTTGACCTCTAGCACTGGCCCTGAGAGATCACCTGATTACCTGCTATAACCCGTACCGTGCTGTTAGCCATTAGCTGCAATGGCGCCTGTGGGAGGCGGGGCGGAGGGGCGAGAGGCGGGGGCGCAGGAGGAGGGCGGGTCCACAGTCA
Source organism: Rattus norvegicus (assembly GCF_021556685.1). NCBI lineage: Eukaryota > Metazoa > Chordata > Mammalia > Rodentia > Muridae > Rattus > Rattus norvegicus. The sequence continues at coordinate 18,165,923 of NC_141553.1, read as the reverse complement.
CTCATTGTAGAAGCAGGGACAAGTGACAGTGGTCATGAAGGAAGTTGGGTTTCACCGTGGAACCGTCTTCTGAGTCACCTGATGGGGCTCAGTGAGAGCCCCAGATTACTGTGCTGGATTCAGGCTACAGCTGTCGTTCACCCCCAGCCAATGTATCACTCAGGGTTAGCGTCAGAAATAAAAACCACTTTAATTAAACAGGAAGAAACTGAAGGAATGCGAGAGACCGGCTCCAGACAAAATAGGAGCAAGGTTAGAAAAGCACATGTGTGTGTGGAGCTCAGGAAGCGGAGAGCAGCACGAGGAACTGGCCTCCACGGTGCAGACAGACAACCCTGCCACAACCAAGGCGGTGGAATCAGAAAACCGTTCCTGGGACTGAAGGGAACGAGGCTACCTTCAAAGCTGTCGCTTTCGAAGCCACACTGCTGCTACTGCTTCTCTGAAAATCCCTTGCCTGCCCACGCGCAGTCACCTTGAAGCCAACAACTGAGTAGCCAATGGGGAAAGCGTACTTCCTCTACACTTGGTCCGCTGTGCCTTCCAAATGGGTCCTGGCCTGTCTCAGGGACCTTTGCAGTCACAGCTGGGACCTCCTGTTTCCCAACCCTTGTAAGTAGTGGAGACATGTCAGGAGGCACAGGAAGTGCTAAGGCATCACGGACTTCAGCCAGTTCCCTGTGTCTCTGGAGGAAGGGGAGCAGGGCAGTAGGCTGCTACCTGAACAGGAAAAGGGATCTCCTGGCTTAAAAACAGAGGTGATTGATCAAGAAGAGAGGTACGCATAGACCCAGGGACTTGAACTGGTTGGTCATCAGCCTGAGCACCCGGTGCCCTTGGATTCTGTCAAATGCTGCCTTCTGCTGCCCTCTGGTGTTTGCAGAACAAACTGCTTCTCCACTAGATTCTAAGAAACAACACCCCCGTGCCAGCAAAAGACCCCCAGATTAGTCAACAAAAATTATCACAGCTGATTTGATCTGTTGACATTCGGGTCACATTTACCCCAGTGTTACTGGCTCAGCTCTCCTGAAGTAGGATATTTAGCGTCTGTAAATTAGAAGCGTTCATGATGTCATGGTTTGGGTAAACCATGGCTTCCTGGGAAGTGGCTAGATTTATTGCTACAAAGTGTCTGATTCGTTGCTAATTTGCTTGTCTTGACAGGATCCCTGCCCCCATCCCACATGTCATCACCATAGTTGGAGATTGGAGAGTAAGTTTTTTTTTTTTTCCAGGACTCAACCAGTAAGAAATAAGTCACTGTCAACAAGCAGAGTATCGGAATGATGTATTTGTTACTCGGTGTGCAACCAACAAATTAGTCGTCAATCTATAGACTAAAATACCAATCAGAATCCTGGGCCAAATGGTGAGATCAGAGGATGTCTCTCCCAAGCCCATGTGGACTCTGTTCTGCAACCGTATCCTACTTGCCTCCCTGGTTAGGTCCCCAAGTGTTGCATCTGGAGTTGTATAGGACAGCGTTCTGTCTCTTTTCTTTTTCCCTAAGAGTTCGATTTTATTTCATCATCTGACCACCAAAGTTGCTGTCTTTACAGTTGCCCATTGATCAGGGTAGAGACCTCTGGACACGTGACAGATGGTTCTGAGGTTTCTGGCCTGCATCCCGCTTCACTGGCTATCCGGGTCGTCACTTGTGGTGCTGCTGATACTGCTGTCCTCGCTTTGGTCAAGGTCATCTTGTACATCCTGGTTAAGCTTCTGGTTTAGCCAATGGTAAAGATCTAATCTTTGTGAGGTTTTGGGTTTTTTTTTTTTTTTCTTCACCTTAACTAAGGGTGTCTGAGCTCTTGTGGGGAGTGGGTTTTTCACAAAGGCTTGATCAAATCTCTTCAGAGCCACTGGTTTCTTAGGTACCTGGAAGACCTTGACCTTAAATTTCCATTTCTCATCCTTCTTCCCAATGTGGGTGGTGGCACTTTTTGAATCAGCCATGTGAAATTCCTGTAACTTCCTCTTTATCACCCCCATCTTGCTGTTTCTCAGGAATTCAGCCAGGACCTCCAGACCTTTCTGCTGAAACTCCTCTTGCTCTGTCTTTCTGACTGGGAGCTGCTACTCCCGAGTTAGCCTTCCATATCTCTCTCTCTCTCTCTCTCTCTCTCTCTCTCTCTCTCTCTCTCTCTCTCTCTCTCTCTCTCTCCCTCCCTCCCTCCCTCTCTCCCTCTCTCCCTCAATCATTTTGTGTTAAACTAGAACATGATTTTAGATCTTCTTATAAGGAAGATGGCTGACAGGGCTGGCGTTGGACAACTTGGTTCTGAACTGTCCACACTAGGGCAGAGATCAGAAGCACATTTATCAACCGAGACTCTCCCTTTGCCTGCTGCCCTTCAGAGCACACTTCTGTTTAAGTCTCTGTGGGGCTCTACCCAGCCATTCCAAATGGGTCTTCAAAACTGCCATTAAGTGTGGTTTCAGTGCCTTTTGGGAGGACTGTCTCTACCCCAACACCACCCTCTCTGAGAACCTCTAAATATTTGCAAACTCTCTGACACACAGTTTCAAACCACTGCAAGCTGGAGATGTCAACAGAAAACACTTTTTATATTCTGCTTAGACAGCAAAGCCTCCAGGTGCCTGGGCTGTCCCCATTCTACCTCTCTGAAGCAGTCCACTGTTTGGGGAAAGGCATTTATTTGCAAACAAGGCCAGATGGAGATCAGAGGTCCCCTGCATGGCTTGGGGACACATATCACACTCCGTCATCACACACATCTGCTGTTTGCTTTCCTCCTGGGGAAGAGATGGGCTCCCCTTGAGGCAGAGAGGATGAAAGGCTGCAGGGGGATGGGGGTGCAGGCGTGGGAGGAAGGGATGAGGTGACAGCAAGCTGGAAGCTGCCTGTTGGGTCAGGGCCTGTGTAATCAGGTCTCTTGGAGGTTGATCTGCTGATCTACTCCAAGGCTTTGGAATCTGAATCACGGGATGTCGTCCTGCTGGGTTCTCAGGGGAAATTCTCAAGGGCTTGAGGTGGTGGCCTGGCCTCAGAAGTGAGACCCTAGAGGGACAAACACTCAGGAAAAGAGGCTGTCCTGCTGTTGCTATGATAAGAGAACAACTGCCAGACCCCTGTGATGAGCGGGGCAATCAGAGGACAGGAGTGTGGCTCCGAGCAGGGGACAAGTCAGGGTGGCAGAAACAATCACATCACTTGCAGAGAGAAGTTCCTGGAAACAAATCGCGCAGTAGCCACTACAATACCACAACACGCCTTCAGTTAAAGATTATTTGGACACACATCAGTAGCTGGTCTGTCGCTGGAATTGCCTGTGTCTGCTATTACAGCACCACAGATCAAAATCACAGATGCAAATGCTAGTACTCCGCTTTAAGGACTCCATCTGGATCACACAGGAGCACAAATTGGAATGTGTGCAGTAAATTAATTGAAACAGGATTCTGGAATGCCAAGCCTTAGAAATCACCGTTCAATGACCTGCTTACGGGATAGCCACAGTGGAACACGGTGCAGTCTAGAAGATGGAGCCAGTCTGTGGTAGCACAAGCCTTTAATCCCAGCACTCAGGAAGCAGAAGCAAGAGGATCTTTGTTTGAGACCAGCCTAGTTTAAAGTGACACAGCCAGGGCTATGCAGAGAAACCCTGCCTCGAAAAACCAAACAAACAAACAGGGTAGGCTTGGTTGAGAAAAAAAACACACATGTATACATGCATGCATACACACACACACACACACACACACACACACACACACACACACCTTTTTATTTTCTGTGTATCACAACTTGCATTTTAATGCAGGGATTTAATGACTTATGCAGGGATTGGGGGATGGTTGTGTCTAAAACACTTGCCACGCAGGTATAAGGACCTGAGTTCAGATCCTAGAACCCATGTGGAACCTAGACATATAACAAGAGAGTCTGTAACACAGGAGAACCTGGGCTGGAGAGATGGCTCAGTGGTTAAGAACACTGACTGCTCTTCCAGAGGTCCTGAGTTCAATTCCCAGCACCCACATGGTGGCTCACAACCATCTGTAATGGGATCTGATGTGTCTGAAGACAGCTACAGTGTACTCATATATATAAATACAAACAAAAAACACCGGAGAATCTCCAGACAGCTCGGACAGGCCAGCTACCCTGTCAGACTCAGAGGCAAAACTAGAAGGGGCTTGTCTCAAACGCCTCAGGTTATAATGAGAGGCATCCATAGAGACTGTGATAAGCCTGACTTCCTCAGGTCTAGAATTGTTTGCTAACATGCTGTTCAAAGCTATTTCCTCCTAATTTAATTATTCCCCCCCTCGGGAGAGAGAAGTAAGGAGGCTCACAAAAATCTTAAGGAAGTTATCCTCCATGATGTCATACCCCAAATTCTGTGTTCCAATGTGGCAAGAAGGTTCTTTATAACAAAACAGTAATACATCAAGACAGCCACAAACATGTTGGTGGGCACAATGGGTGACCAGCTGAAGCAATGTGGAACCTCTGCTACAGGTCCAGGGTGTTATCTGACTGCATTCCTAGCTAGCCCTTTCCTTGGTAGGAGCTAGGGGTGTCTGTATATTCCAAAGGTACTGCCCATACTGAAGGTATGGGCTTTCTGCAAAAGCCCTCTCAAACATGCCCACAGATGACTCTAAATCCAGTCACAGGAATAGTTATCATCACAGCCATCACCGAACTCTATGCCAAATATCACGTTAATTAGCCATGTGATCTGATAACTTATAGAAAACAAGGGTCCTCGTTGCTTTGAATTAAAGTCTGAATGGCAGCCACTAGCCAGAAGTGTTCAAACACTGACTCTGGAGGCTATGGGTATTTCCTGGATGACAAGAAGGTATGGGAGAGTAAACTTGGGATACAACACATAGGGTCAAAGATGCAGCCATCATAAGCTCAGGGCTATCCCCACAAGCTGTGAGGAACATAGATTCTTAGGGCCGAGAAGCGGCTCGGTAGTTAAAAGATCGATTGCTGCTCTACCAGAGAACCCGAGTTTGGATCCTAGCACCTATGGCAGGAGCCTTAACCCTCTTTAAAAGTCAAGCAAGGAAAGGGTTCCAAAGCAATGAAACGGACTCCTTTCTCCCAAATTTCATCAAAGTGACTAAAATACGGAAGGAAAGAGTTTGGACATCTTAGCTACTGCTCCATTGCTAGGACAAGGCACTGTGACCAAGGACACTTACAGAAGGTTTTAACTGAGGGTGTGTTTACAGTTTCAGAGGCTCAGTCTAATGACATCACGGCAGGAAGCATCCAGCAGACAAGCAGACAGGCAGTCGTATCGCTGGAACAATGCTAAACACTCAGATCCTGACCCACAAAGAAGCAGAGTAAGACTGGGCCTGGCATTGCTTTTGAAACCTCAAAGCCCACCCCCAATGACACAACTCCTCCAACAAGGCCACACCTCCTAATCCTTCCTAAACAGTTCTATCAACTGCGGGACTAACTGTTCAAATGCATGAGCCTATGGGGCCATTCTCATTCAAAGTACCTAGTTGGCTTTTTGTTGCTAGGAAAATCCGCCATAACCAACAACTTGGGGAGGAAAGAGCTTAAATGACAGGTTACAGTCCATCATCCAGGGAAGCAAAGAGGGGAGGGAGGGAGGGCTCAAAGCAGGAACCCAGATGCAGGAATGAAAGCCCAGACCACAGAGGGACACTGCCTTCCCCGCTTGCTTTCAGGTTCAAGTTCAGCTGGTTTCTTATATAGTGCATGCCCATACGCATAGGAATGGCATGCACACAGTGGGCTGGGCCTTCCATCTATCAGCGATCTGAGGGAGGCAATGTCTCACTGGGTTCCTCTTTGCCAAGAGACATCTTAGTGGGCACCATGAATAGCCTTTCTCTAAATGCTTCCACCATGAACCTAGCAAAAGACTAAGGAGTCTCGGCTTAACATCTCTGCAGCCACGAGGCAAAAGAAATCCTTCCTCCCCTCAAAGTTGTTAGGCATTCTGTCCTACACATGATGAAACAGGATGGAGAAGGGAAATACCCTCCCCTATTTCATAGACATTGCACTGTGAACCCCACAGGAGGTAGTCAGAATCTGAACACGCCCAATCGGATTCTTAAGATTCAAGATTCAAAGATTTTGGCCCTGCCCACCTTTGGCAGAACTGGCACTGAGCAGAGGGCTTCAAGGAAGTGCACTTTAGACAGATGTTATAGATGTTTTCAGATGTTAGAAATTTAAGAATTACAGGCTGAAGAGACCGTTAAGAGGACTAGGTACTCTATTCTAGAGGACCTGGGTCCTACTGCCAGCTCCTCATAGCAGCTCGCAGCCATCTGAAACTCCAGCTCCAAGATATCTGTCATCCCCACACAGGCATACATGCAGGCAACCCACAAGAAATAAAAATAAATTTGAAAACACTGAGATCTCAGATCTAAAAGTGAAATTCTTTTGCGCACGCACTCACGCATACACACAAGCGTGAAAACACATACACACACACACACACACACACACACACACACACACACACACACACACGCCCTGAAGGTCACCTCAGATATTTCCAGCTGTTCCCACTTCCTATGACCTGCCACAAAGGCTTTCACTGCATTGTCAGCTTAAGAGTTAAGATTAGGAACATTCTGGGTCAAAGGATGCTGGGGGTTCCCCAACTTCTATCATTTCCTACCCAGAAGGAATGTGCGAATACATCTTTGACCATTTGTCCTCTTGGACTTCACGTTTATATTAGAAACCATTATAAACTAGTTTCTAAGGAGTCTGATTTAAATGATAGGGTGATTTTTTTAAAAACATTTCAAATTCTTGTTTAGCATTTAATGTAAATATACAGTTTCTTGGTCGGCATTTCTAACTGTGCAGAACCATGGTTTTATGTTCGATGTATTTTATAATAATCAGTGGTTATACAGCAACAATATTTGATTTGTGGGTGATAAATAATCGATGGTACCGGTTGTGCATGATTTTACTTCTTGCTTAGGAAGTTTTACAAATTCAGAGTAATACATTGATTTTCTCTCCTAACTTCAATTATATAAAAAAGAAATATGTACTCCTTTACACTTCAAGAACATACAAACGCTGTTTTAACATTTCCAAACTTGTCAGTGGCAGGCTGGTGGCAAGTGCAGAAGAGGAAGGAAGCCTGACGGTGGTGGTGAGCCAGGGGCAGGTAGGTCTCTGAGTCTGAAGCTAGCCTGGTCTACAAAGTGAGTTCCAGGACAGCCAGGGCAACACAGGGAAACCCTGTCTTGAAAAAAAACAAACAAACCTGGGAGAAAGGTCGCTGTCAGAGGAAGCACATTCTCACAGTGACCAATCAGACTTGATGAACACTGTGGCTCCGTCTGAATCTAAGCTGTTTCAGTGCCCCCTGGTGGTCTAACGCGTGTGGGCGAACCCAGGGAGACTTCTAGCTACCTTATGTCCAAGGGAAGAATGCTAACACCAGACTTTAAATTCAGAAACACTTGGACTAATTAGGGTTTGTTGTTCTTGAGGACACTGCTGAAAATGGAATTGGGAATGGAGTCATGTGACAGTAAGAAAATAGAAGCAGCACCAAGCCATTGTGAGCCTCAGGGGATCTGAACCCTGATGTGCCACGGTCATCCCACAGGCATCAAAGCCCCAACACAGCTTCACCTCATGCCTCTGGCTACTGCTGCTGGCTGGAAAAGAGACTGTCTTTAGGAACAAAAGCATGGAAAGCAGGCCAAACAGTAGACTTGTTTTACGAACAAGGAAAACCAAACTGAACCAAGTGCCACCAAAAGGCCTCTGTCCATTTCCCATTCCTGCCTATACTGAGCTGTGAGCTCTGAGCACTCTGGTGTGCCTGCGAAGCTGAGCTGAGCTAAGTGGCTCCATGCTCAGAGCTCTGGGCATCTGGGGCATCACGGTGTCACCTCCGTGCCTGCTGCCCCTGGGGTGCTCTGAAGCACATGGTCAATGCTCTGAGTCACCATTTTCTCCATTCTAAGGACAGAGACCAGGGAATGCAGAGCTCACATCTCTCCTGGAACTGCACTTCGGAAAGACCAATAAGACGGCAGCGGCTCACATTGGCCTCCTTCCACCACACTTCCAAATTACTCTGGCTTAAAGCCATGCCATCTACAGGCCTGAATTCCAGTCCACAGGGAAAGTTATTTTATTTTTTTAAAACTTATCTTCAAAATTCTGATTATCTATTCCAGGGAGAGCTGCAGTCCTGGGATTTGGAGCCAAGGCCTTGTACACTGTAGGCAAGCTTTCTATCCAGATCAAGTACCCAGCTTTACATACTTAACTCTTATAGCTCTCCTCCATGTGCTGCTACCTTGTCAGGTTCGTGACTGCAAACTTATTTTCCCAAAGTGTACAATCTCTAAGCATTCTCAATACGTAACATACATGAGTATGACCTCTGCATTACCCTGTGTCTGAGATCTGCTCAGTGGTGTGGTGGTTGAAGCCTCATGTTTTCTAGAACAAGACAGACACTGAAGAGTGTGGGCTCTGGCTTGGCAAGGGCTTGTGGGATATGCCAGTTCAAAGTGGGGAAGACACTTGATCCTGTGCAAAAGTAAAGATAAGGAGGGTTTCGCTGCACACAGCACAGTGGCTTCTGCCCTGTGCTACACCAGTGTCCCAGGCTTAAGATATTTTCCTTGCTAGCACCGAGAACAGTTAGGCTTATAGGAACCCAGTGATGACCCCAAGACAGTATCACAAAAACACCATGGACATCTGAGGGAAATAGCCTTGTGTGCCCAGCAGCCATGGGGCACCATTCTATACACCACAGTGACGAACTGTCTGCAAAGGGCCCTTCCTGGGCACTGTCCAGAAAGCACAAGGCTGGGTTGCAAGAAATCCTAGTCACAAACACCAAAGACCATATTAGTTTTCACACCGGTACTTCCCTTTTTAAAAACCTATTTAGAACATAAATACCTTTCTTGATGAATAGGCCCCAAAAAGCAGTTAGTCAGGGAGCTGGCCTTGGCCAACTCAACACAGTGGGCTCTCCTGCCTACATGGTTTTTAGCTATCATGGACGATCTTTCTGACTTTGGAGACTTAGTCTTCACATTTTCTCACTTAAAAGTTTACACCACACAAGCTCTATGAGTTTACATCACACAAGCTCTATGAATGATCTCAAATGAAAAGTAATTCACAAAAGTTCCTACCTAAAATTAAAAAAAAACCCTGTTAATCAAATAATTCATCTTAAAATACATCATTCAGAAACATGTTTGGAAAATTAGAGTTTTTATTCTATGCAATAAAAACATATGCATAGACCTGGTACATAATTTCTTAATTTGAGAAAGACTTGTAAATCTCTCCTACTATAAAATGCTGTTAGGACATCGATGATCACTTATTGTGTACAAACATCAACTCTACACATGATTATGTCTAGAAACCACGTCATCTAGTAAAGCCCGGAAGGTTCTTAGAAACTGCAATGGCTCTGCCACAGCTGTGAGCAGCTCTGGGCCTGGGACAAGGGGGCACCCACATGTAATGGCCATCAGTGTAAGAACTTCACAAACCCGCACGAAACTGTCACCAGTGTGAAAGTCACTTCAGTCTGTCTACACCATCAAATGCAGAACAATTCACCACTGCATGCAGATGCACGCACAGTCTTGATTCCAGTTCTTAAGCAAACGGCAGAACTCGTCATGATCTACTGTCAAGGCTCAAAAGGTCAACAGAAATGCATTCAGTGGGCAGAAGTCCATGGGCTACAGAAAAATGAACTGAGTGTCAAAGGTTAACCCCTTTATCCTTTCAAGTTTGACAACTTAAGGCTTTGAGACTTAACCAGCTTCTTGTGCCCAATCCCAATGACAACTCTGTCTTCAATCTTAATTCTCAGAGATGTCTCCCGGGGGTCGCTTCACACTGCGACGGATGAGATCACTTCGCCCAACTTCAGCCATTTGCTCTTCCCAAGACTTCATTTCATTGTCATAACGAATTCTATCATCTTTAGCAAGCTGAATATATGCCTGAAGAAGAACGTGATAATGTTTTACTTGGAAAATACCAACTAATCTTTGGAGTGTGTCCACCTACACAGAAATGATTAGCACTATTCTCCATGCACCAAGGGGGAATACGGAAATAATTTTAAAATAAAATGTAGGTGAGAAAAGGTTGAGAGAAAGTGTTTAGGAAAAGTGTTCTCCCAGGATTAGTGGGTTGTTAGTTTCAGGAACTTGGGAGAGAAGAGCGAGGGACAGGTGGGACAAGCCGCATTCTAAGGCCACTTTATTTACTGACAAACACTACTGAGCGCTAGGCCATGTGGGAACTGACAAGGCAGTCTTTGAGTCCCCCATCCCTGCTGCGGGCCTCTAGCACACATGTACAATCAGAAGCTTCAATGCCTACCTGCTTTTCATCATGAGACAGATTTTTCCAAGCCTGATTTACAAGCTTCAATTTCCCCTGGAAGACAAAAGAGTTAAGACGTACAACTGAGACAGCAAAGGAGGATATTCCTCGTTTATCCCACCAAGAACTCAGCTGCCACTCACAAGCGACAGCAACTGACACTTACTTCTACTGAACTGGTGTATTTGTAAAATGAAAAAGAGTTTGTTTTGATTAAAAATGCTTGTATTCAGGTATGATCTCCACTCTGTCATGAACTGACTTTAAGGTTGTTTTTCCTTCCCTGTAGTTGTGTTTAAGTCTGAACTCTGTGCGTAGGTGTTTAGGTGCCATCAAGTAGTCCTTAATTCTCCTCAGCCCAGCAGCTGACCTAAGCTGTCATGAGAAGGAGGCCGCTCCATCCCTTGGCCTTGTTTACTAATAGGGAAGAACCTGCCCTAGTTCTGCACACTCTCCCAAACTCTAGGTTAAGTTAACACACGTGGACAAAACCCAATAGAAGGGGGCAGTGCCAACACCAAGTGTGGACGGTGGCAGGCCTGAGTGGTAACAGGCTGACTGACGCTGGAGGAGTATCCGCTGGCAGATGGGAGGACCTGAAAGCGTAAGAGTTACAAGGTAAGGGGTTGGGGATTTAGCTCAGTGGTAGAGCGCTTGCCTAGCAAGCGCAAGGCCCTGGGTTCGGTCCCCAGCTCCGAAAAAAAAGAAAGAAAGAAAAAAAAAAAAAGAGTTACAAGGTAAAACCCAATTTCCTAGGGGCAGCACCAGGTAGGTATCACAGAGGAGAAGGTAAAAAGCTTAAATGTCCACTCTGGCATTTTCTAGAACACTCTCCATTCTACCACTCTCCAGAGTCAAAGAGTCCAGGAAGCAGCAGGCACACTTAAGGGGCACCTTGTAAATAGGTGAATACAGTATCTTGGGGACAGGTGTGCATTGTTGTCGCTGTGCAGGTGAGGGCAGGCACAAGGTAACACAAGGCCTATGACAGGGCAGTGAAAAAGGTGGGCAGAGTTTCGGAGAGAGGAGAAAGGAAGAAGAACCAAAATGGAGGAGAAGGATGACCCAGATCTGGGTGGCCTCAAAGGGCCACAGGTAGTTATGAATATTTCATAAGGAATGCATTTTTATAGGACAATTTGTTTTATCTAGGTAGGCAGTTTATATTAATATTAATTGGTTCAGTTTACTATATGGATATTTTGTGGGGTGAGGATTTACTGATATAAATCTGATAAATCACAAGCTTACTGAGTTTTGATTTCAACAGGTTACTGGAGGTTGTGACTATACCCACAGGGAGCGGATGCTGGACTGTGAACAGAGTTCACAGCAGAGAGTTGCAAGAGGGTGGCTGCTGCTGGGGCCACAGCGTAGCTGGTGACAGCTTGGGATGAAAATTGGAAACTTAGAAGTCGGGTAGAGACACTCTGTTGATTAAGATGAACATACCCCGCAGATGCCATGGCCTGCCGGAGATGGCACTAGCCCAGGTTAGTAGAGCCATATATTTACCACTACAGACAGAGACCAGGTCTAGAGGAAGACAGTTCAGGAGCAAACAAGGAGGTGAGAGGACAAACTTAGAAGCTCTATATTCAAGGTCTCAAGAGAAAGCAATATGCAAAGACCCAAACTGGTTTGTCATCTAAAAATTTCTAGTGTTACATTTTCCTTTTGTGTGTGCACACGCATGCACACATGTGAAAGTCAGAGGACAACTTGCAGGTCTCTCCTTCCACCATGCAGGTCCAGGGGATAAAAGTCAGGACAGGCTTGGCTGTATATGCCTTTGGCGCCCAGACTTTATTTTCTTAATCTGCAGTTTTGGGGACAGCCTTGGATGGCTTTGTGCTTCTCATCCTCTAGCCTGAACTATCCAAGTGCTGGCTGTATTTCTCAAATATCATAGAGGCCAAAAGGTAGTAATTCTGAAATGCCAAAGAAGCTAGAATTCTATGTCCAATCTAGAAATACAGGGGAAAATGGCAGTTTTTAAGGCATGTAAAACCTGAAATATTATTCCCACATATTCTTAATTAAGGAAAAGCTAAAATGAGAATAAGTCAAGAAAAACAGAAGCAAAGGCACACAGAGACTGATGCAGAAGGAACTGAAATGCTGGCATATATTGGACATACACTGTAATAAACGAGATATTTCAAACTGAACTAACATCACACAACATATTTAGATATACCGAGTTAGTGACTAATAAACTGAGATTCAAAAAAATCATAAATAAAACTGGGTAATTTGAATAATGCTTCTTTTGTAAATATGTGGGGGTATTCAACTGCTGATAAGCACCTCATGTATGTGGAGACATACATATGTTTGTGTCTACATGTTTATGTGTGCATGTATGTATACATGTGCGTAAGTATACATGTATATGTGTGTTTATGTCTGTATATGCAGGTCTGTGTGTGCATGTATGCATGTATGTATCCATGTGCATAAGTACACGTGTATGTGCGTGTGAGTCTATTTGTATGAGCATTGGAAGTCTGGGGTATTTGCAGTTCTCATGTGGCTCTTGCTGACCTGGAATTCTCCCTGTAATCTAAGCTAGCCTTGAAAATGTGATTCACCTGCCTTGGTCTCTCAAGAACTGGGATCATGAACATGAGCCCTCACTCATCTCTATCAGTATTTTTAAATGAACAAAACTATAATCAAGTTATCTTTCCATTACTAAGGACAGGGCCCATTCAGCCTGCTAGGTAATTCTAGGGCACTAGAACTTCAAGTCTCTGAAGAAAGAAATTGAGGAAGATCAAATATGGAAAGATCTCCCATGCTCATGGATTGGCAGGATTAATATAGTAAAAATGGCCATTTCGCCAAAAGTAATCTACAGATTCAATGCAATCCCCATCAAAATTCCTACTCAATTCTTTATAGAGATTAAAAGAGCAATTTGCAAATTCATTTGGAATAACAAAAAACCCAGGATATCGAAAACTATATACTCAACAATAAAAGAACTTCTGGCTTGCCTAGGAAGCGCAAGGCCCTGGGTTCAGTCCCCAGCTCCGAAAAAAAAGAACCAAAAAAAAAAGAACTTCTGGGGGAATCACCATCCCTGACTTCAAGCAGTATTACAGAGCAATATTCATAAAAACTGTATGATATTGGTAGAGAGACAGACATATAGATCAGTGGAATAGAATTGAAGACCCAGAAATGAATCCACACACCTATGGTCACTTGATTTTTGACAAGGAGCCAAAACCATCCAATGGAAAAAAGATACCATTTTCAGCAAATGGTGCTGGTTCAACTGGAGGTCAGCATGTAGAAGAATGCAGATCGATCCATGCTTATCACCCTGTACAAAGCTTAAGTCCAAGTGGATCAAGGACCTCCACATCAAACCAGATACACTCAAACTAATAGAAGAAAAAGTGGGGAAGAGTCTCAAACACATGGGCACTGGGGAAAATTTCCTGAACAAAACACCAATGGCTTATGCTCTAAGATCAAGAATCGACAAATGAGACCTCATAAAACTGCAAAGACAAAAGACTGTAAGGCAAAAGACACTGTCATTAGGACAAAACGGCAACCAACAGATTGGGAAAAGATCTTTACCAATCCTACCATCTGATAGAGGGCTAATGTCCAAAATATACAAAGAACTCAAGAAGTTAGACTCCAGAGAGCCAAATAGCCCCATTAAAAAATCGGGTACAGAGCTAAACAAAACATTCTCAGCTGAGGAATATCGAATGACTGAAAAGCACCTAAAGAAATGTTCAATATCCTTAGTCATCAGGGAAATGCAAATCAAAACAACCCTGAGATTCCACCTCACACCAGTCAGAATGGCTAAGAAAAAAACTCAAATAACAGCAGATGCTGGCAAGGATGTGGAGAAAGAGGAACACTCCTCCATTGTTGGTGGGATTGCAAACTGGTACAACCATTCTGGAAATCAGTCTGGAGGATCCTCAGAAAATTGGACATTGCATTACCTGAGGACCCAGCTATACCTCTCCTGGGCATATACCCAAAAGATGTCCCAACATATAACAAAGACACGTGCTCACTATGTTCATAGCAGCCTTATTTATAATAGCCAGAAGCTGGAAAGAACATAGACGCCCTTCAACAGAGGAATGGATTCAAAATATGTGGTGCATCTACACAATGGAGTACTACTCAGCTGTCAAAAACAATGACTCCATGAAATTCATAGGCAAATGGAATGAACTAGAAAGTATCATCCTGAGTGAGGTAACCCAATCACAGAAAAACACATGTGGTATGCACTCACTGATAAGTGGATATTAGCCCAAAAGCTCAAAATATCCAAGATGCAATCCACAGACCACAGGAAGCTCAAGAAGAAGGATGACCAAAATGCGGATGCTCTCACTTCTTCTTAAAAGGGGAAAAATATATCCATAGGAGGGGATATGGAAGCAAAGTTTAGAGCAGCGACTGAAGGAACGTTGATTAAGAGCCTGCCCCACATGTGGCCCATATATATACAGCCACCAAAACCAGATAAGATTGATGAAGCTAAAAAATACATGCTGAAAGGGACTGGATATAGATCTCTCCTGAGAGACACATCCAGAGCATGTCCAATACAGAGGTCAATGCTAGCAGCAAACCACTGAACTGAGAAGAGGACCACCTTTGGGGGAATTAGAGGACGGATAGAAAGAGCTGAAGGAGCTTGAAACCCCATGAGAACAACAATGCCAACCAACCAGAGGTTTCAGGGACTAAACCACTACCGAAAGACTATACATGGACTGACGCAGGGCTCCAACTGCATATGTAGCAGAGACTTGCTGGGGCACCAGTGGAAGGGGAAGCCCTTGGTCCTGCCAAGGATGGACCCCCAGTGTAGGAGAATGTCGGGGGGGGGGGTGGATAAGAGGGGTGGATGTGGGGAGCACCCATATTGGGGAGGAGGAGGGGAGTGGGGGCTTCTGGACAGGAAACCAGAAAAGGGAATAACATATGAAATGTAAGTAAAGAAATATATCTAATTTAAAAAAAAAAAAAAAGTAACAGTATGGTTCTAGACAATGCCAGAGTTTGAAATTGTACGAGAAGGAAGAATGACTTACTAAATTTGATCTATCTTGAGAAGTGGAAATGAACAAACAATACTGGGTCCTGGAAAACAGCCTGAAGAATCAATTTTCTTGACTTACACTAGATTCTAACTTTTAAAAATTTAAAAAATTTTAACATTTTTAAAAAAATGTTCAATGGTTAGAGGCTACAAAGCTGTTTCTGTTAAAGAAAAATACTTTAGAGAGATAAATACTCCTTTTTTTCTAAGCTAATCTTGGTTATTCTGGAAAAAGTTAAGTTATTGAACACTAAAAAATATATTTTTGGTAAAATGAATCAAATTTTTAAATCCCAAAGAAAAGCAATGAAGTACCCAGTACAAGCCTGAGAAGAACCATGTCTTACACATGCACTTTACACACGCGCTACAGCAGCAGGGCTTGTGAACAAATGTCTGCCTGCCACAGCAGCCTGGACACCTGTACGTCTTTACGACAGCACTTCATACAAAGGAAACACAGCTACCACTGTGGCCTTGAGGGAAGATGGACACACCCTGTGTCCCCACATTCTTGTGAGCAAGTACATATACATGCACAGCACAGTCCTGTGGCACAGGTAAAAGCAGTTTTGTTAAAGAACAAGGCATGAGAAAGAAGTAAGTCATACACAACCCCGAAACAAAACAAGACAACCTTAAGCTCGTTCCTTCCAGAGATGCTGGAGTGAAGCTTCTAGAAGACTCTTAACATCTCACAATGTAAAAAATGTTCTCTCTCGAAAGAGTAAAGAGTTTATATTACATAAGCTGTGTCTGTGTGAACCATGAAAACAGAAGGCTAACTTAATTAGAAATAGTTTGAAAGGTGTACCAGTGTGTACTCACAAAGTGTATGGCAAAGCATGGTAGGCACGCACATAACTGCATGTGATAACAACAAGAACTTCTGTTTTTCCCAGTGCTGGGAATAAAACCAAGGCATCATGCACACCAAGCTGGTTTTGCCAGTGAAATGTACTCCCAGCTCCAAGGAAAGAGACACAATAAATTTCCATTCTTGCTATTTTCCTTCATGATGTGACATGACACAGACCTACGACTTCCTCCATGACTTTAGAGTACACACAAACCTGAGGGTCACCTGCAGTTTTGCTTACCTGAGCTGACTCATCCTTAGCCTCCTGGAAGCTTTCAGATACGTAAATGTTATATGCTGACCGAGGTCTTTTTGGTTTTCCAAGCAAAATTAATTCCTAAACAACAAAAATTTAAGCATCAGATACAGTCACGAGGAAGCCTCATACTATCTAAAGAAACAGCGTGGATCAGAATCCAAATGAACACTAGAACTCTTGCTCTTTTTCCTCCACTTTGTCCCTCCTCCCTCCACTTCTCAGCACAGACACACAGCCCGCACCACCACACCCACCACAGTGGGATTGACATATGAAGTATGCTTGTTACACCTTGGAAGTCAAATGTGTTCAAGCATAATGTCTTTAAAAAAAACAAACTGTAATACAGTGGAGCATTTATCCACACAGAAAGGTTTTTCCTTGACATGTTATTTGTATAGCTTCCATGTACTGAATCATAGCATTTACATATAAAACCTTAAAATATTTTTTAAAGCCCCATAACATCCTTTCAGGGCATCATCATATTGGCCCAACACACCTACACTGAACCTGATAAATATAGGTTGATTTTTTAAGTAAACTTACCTCATTCCTTCCTTGCATGGCTCATAACATTTAAAATTCCAAAGATGTATTCAATTCTTGCCAGCTACCAAGAAGGGGAACTATGGGATGGGCAAACAACATCTCTTATGCTGGGTCCCATATTTCCTGGGATACATACTGCACTGTCCTTTCCTATCTATTTTCTGTACTTGGACAGCACAGAAATGTCTGAATTGAGAAAGTACTTAGGTAGGTGAGATGGCACAGCAGATAATGGTGTGTATTGCATAACCCCAGCAAGGGTCAAAGGACAACTAAGTCCACAGTTACCTCTGACCTCCACAGTGGTTCTCCTGCCATTACACACTTATACACACACACTTAAAAAATAAATGGGAGGAGGGATCTAGGAGGTGTTAGGAGACCAAGGGCATTAAGTGTCTAAGGTCTTATTTACATGGGTTTGACATAGAAACTAAGAACATTCCCTAAATAAACATATAGCCTGACTTAGAAACTATGGCCTTGAGATTAACACAAGTGAAAACCAAAGCAGCTATTTCTTTGGAAGAAAATAGGATCCTAGCGCACAGAGCTCCTTCCTGAGTTAAGTGGCATTTCTCCTCTGAGGTGCTAATGAGGGGATTAGCACCTTTAAAGTCAGGATCCTCTACAGACAATTCAAACGTGAAGGTTCCTCTAGGTCTTGCCTAAGCGGAGTGCCCACACTCTGGGTCATGCTGACCCTTCTGCACAGGGATCAGTACTTCAGTGGTACTCACTCTCCTCTTGATTTGTGCTTTCTTCTTTAGGCGTTTCTGCCGGGCTTCCTTCTCTAAGCCCATCAGCTGACTTGGAGTTAGCTGCTCTTTATACTTGCTCACAGCTTCTTTGTACACCTTCCACTCAGCTTTAAAATCCGCTTCATACACCTGTGAATGAAACGCACATGAAATCAATGATCTGTGCTGCTGACGAACTCAACCCACATCTGCCAGGGAAGGACAACTGGACTCAGAGAAGGGAGCCGACCAGCCAGGTGAAGATGTGAGGCAGTTTCACAGGCTTGCTAAGAATCAAGGTGTGAGGACAGCATCTGGCCTTCCTTCCCGACCATTGTCAACCACTCACCTGCACTCCGCCCATCCATACCAACCTCACTTACGAAACATAGGGAGAGATTACTGGTGGACAGAACTGCTAAGGGGGGAGGTGGTACCGAGAAGGTGGCTCACTAAGGAAAGTGTTTGCCATGGCAGACACACATGGGGGCGGGGAGGGGCAGACACAGGGGGTTCCCTGAA